>NC_058405.1:46874-112783 GCF_002201575.2 Neomonachus schauinslandi
AGAAGAGATGCCGGGCTGGGAAAGCAGCAGATTCCGCATCACTGGTGGCTGACTGCAGGGCTGTGGAATCTGAAGTCCAAGGAAGGAAGGGGTCACTTAGGTCAGGGGCTGCAGCCACCTGTCCAGTGCTCTTGCTCTCCTCCCTGAATGGCAAGATGCTCTTTCACTTGCTGAAAAAGCAACTTTACTGATGCTGCTTAACTCAAGGCTCCTGCCCTGGGCATCTGGTCCTCACATCTCGGAGACTGGAAGGCACACAGACCTCACTAGTGTCCCTGGGAAGAGAGAGACCATGAGTCACACATCCCCCCCACATTAATCACCCATCCCCAAAGAACAAACTAGCTCATTCTCCAGTCTCTTCTCTTTCCTTTCTTTACAAATAATGACACCAAATGTGAGGATGGTAAGGAAATTATTGCTCAGTGAAGCAGTGGGAGACTCAAGATTATTCAACAGCACGAAATCCACACCTGGCAGGCTTTCTAGGGTCATGAATGTGGCTGTCTGAGACCATGCAGCCTCAGAGAGAAACTGCCCACTGGGAGACAAGGGTTCTCCTATATCCTGATTCCTAACAAGCATGCATGTCAAATATTTACATTATACCCAGAGGCCAAAGGACTGTAGGGCCAGTGTGCTGAATGGCTGTTGTGGCCAGAGCCACATTCAATGTCTGGAGGGTTATGACCTCTCTTGGCAGGCTAGGAGGCTGTAAGGGAGGAGTTGCTTGTCTCAACCACACAGACGTTGGGAATGGAAACATCCCAAGGGGCTGTCTACAATGCCCATGGACCTGTTAAATTGCCAGGAGCACAGTCAGCTCAGTAACCACCTGGGGGTTGTCAAGATCCAGACTGGCCTGAGCTAGAGGACCACAAATGCCTGCCAGGAGGGCCCCACCAGTCCAAAAGAGGGCTGCACATGGGGGTGGGCAGGCCACTGCAGCCAGTCCTATATAAATCCATACGTGTCTACTGAGTGCCCTTGTCAGTCGGGGCTGTGCTGAAACCTGGGGCTGCCCAGGCAGAGTGGGGCCAGCGGCACCCTTCCCATGTGGGAGGTTGGAAGAACCCTGTATAACCTCTAAGGCCCTCCACACCCTTGACTGCAGTTGAGTTGTGTTTGAAACAGTCAGTGACCAGGCAAACATCTCACACTTCTGTTAGTATCCAGGACTGAGGGGCTGAAGACCAATGCTCCAGCTCAACCTCTGATGCATGTGTGACCCTGGGTGAGTCCTGCCCAACCTGGAGGGCCAGAGAGATTGGGAGGGGATGGAGAAAGCCAGTTATGCTAACCCTGACCCTGACCCTGATCTCAAGCCTGGCCCTGACCCCAATCCATGCTCCTACCCATAAAATCCTAACCCTAAACCTAACGACATTTTGTTTACACATTCACCACTGATGGACATTTGCATAGTTTTTACATTTTTGGCTATTGCTAACATTGCTAGGGATTAGGAGTTCCAGGTTCATGGATTGGGTTCGGATTTGGGGTTCAGGGTTCAGGTTCAGGGTTGGTATTAGGGGTTTGGGTTTGCAGTTAAAAGTTCAGGGTTAGAAGTTCAGGTTGCGGTTGGGGTTCAGGGTTCAAGATTCAGGTTAAGGGGTAGTAAAGGTTAGAGGTTGCAAATTTTCTTCAGGTTTTCATCATAGATAGAAAATTTCTTCCCCAAGTGTCTAAATCTGAAATCTATTCACTCTGGGTGTCATGAGCAGGTTCAGAGTTAGTGTCCCAGGAACTCCCTACCAAAAGTGTTCTGATGCTCATCTGCCAGGAGCACAGTGGCTGCCCCTTCTCTCAAACATACCCTTTGCAGAGAGGGATGAGCCGATGCTAAATTCGGGATCATTGTGTGATTCATGGAGGTGTAGAACCAAAACCAGGACTCGTGGAATACGAAACAGGAAACGAACAATTCATGGACTCTTTATTCTTCCACAATAACAAAGACCAAATTTAGCTCCCAACAGAATTTGATAATGTACCCCAGGAAGGACTATCGTACTATTGATGCAAAACGAAGAAACCCTTTTAAAATTTTTTAAAAAGAAAGGAAAAGAGTTTCATTTGAGTCCAAGTTAGGACAGCTGCCAAGCATATACAATCTTCACAAAGAAGAGTGCTCAGGGGAAGGAACATTTGGTGTAGGGTTACATATGTTTTTTACATAAATAGTTACAAATCCTCATGACCAAGGACATTCCAGAAAGTTTTATCTTTATGTTTTTAGTATATGCCAGGCTGTGTGACTTCAATCTTATGGGAACCATGTAAGTTTCTTTTTCTTATCTTGTGCTGAGAATGCTCCTTTTTTGGTTTTTTTGTTTGTTTGTTTTGTCTGTTTAATGAAGCAGATGTACAATGTGTGCTGGGGGCAGAAACAGAGCCCATGCTTTGAAGTTCTGCTAAGTCATTTTGACTTTGGTGAATGTGAAAGTGTAGCTTCCCTGGGAGCCCAGGAGCAAGGCCCACAAACATTAAAAGGGAAAATTTCCTTTATCATTACTCACTACTGGTACCAAAAGAGGGCCCCCTCCCCCAGACTTAAACTAAGAACCACAGGAAGATATTTATTTCGTTGTCAAAAATAAAATTTTATTGAGGCGCCTGGGTGGCTCAGTCGTTAAGCGTCTGCCTTCAGCTCACGTCATGAGACCAAGGGCCTGGGATCGAGCCCCGCATCGGGCTCCCGGCTCACCGGGAAGCCTGCTTCTCCCTCTCCCACTCCCCCTGCTTGTGTTCCCTCTCTCACTGTCAAATAAATAAATAAAATCTTTTAAAATAAATAAATAAAATAAAATTTTATTAACAACTAACTGGATGCCAGTGCACAATTTGTGGGGGTGTCACCAACATTTTCAATATGCAAATACATACAATGCAGGCAACGTTGCAACACACGCTCACTGGAGTACCAACTACAAGGAGCACTAATAAGAAGTAATAAACATTTATCTACTATTAAGCTCAACAAAAGAACCCTGTATGGGCATTTTATGAGGATACCTATCCATAAGACCTAACATCTCACCATAAGGAATCCATCCATTAGAATCATCAATGACAACAGCCTGCTGACCTCTGTAACCACCCCACCATTTACCTATAGGCTTGTAATACACACTCCAACCACACTTCTCAGCAATAGAACAGGACTGGCCCACTCCCAGGGAACCAATTCTTACACGGACAGATATCTTAAAATCCCACTCCTTGGAAATTCCAGCCATTACGAAAAAGTCACGGAACCCACGCCCAAACTTCAAAAAAGGACAGGCATGTCACCAGCCAGATGCTGCAGATCACTACCACTCTCACGAAGTAACTCTACAGTGGGCACCAGATCTGTCCTCTTCCCAGGATTACAAGGGGCACCACATTCTTCCAGTACTCCATGCTTAGAACAAGACCTTTTATTGTTCTTGTCAGTCCTGTGTGCAGGCTCAGAGTGAGCCCTGCAAAAGCCAGACACCATCTTGAGAGCACTCAGCCTCTCATGCCTATCCTAGCAGCCCCTCTCCCCGACTTCTCTACCAACTACGAAATACTTGGAACAAGTCTGGCCATACTCCACCCAAGAGGCATATTCTTGATCTGTGAAATTACACACAGTGAAACAACACTGACCCCTTCTGAACCTAGGTAAACTGGAGATCCGGGTTGGCCAGGGCTGCAACCCTGGGCTCCACCCCCTACTCCCCACACCCCCTTACCTTGTGTGTTCCACACCCGTTTCCACTTTGCCCATTCTCAGCTATTGTCTCTGCAGAATACTTAATACTAAGCCAGCACCTGGGACCTACTCAATACCATTAATTAATAATCATTTCCTCAGCCTCCAGGCATCCCCACGCCATCCCTGCCAGCAAAGGTTCCTCTGCTTCGGGCACTTGGGAACAGAGCCCTGCGGAGGCGTGCTCCATGTGGTGCAAAGGAGGAATGCTGCTCCCAGATTCTCCTGGCAGCTCTCCAGAGAAGGGTTTTCAGTGGTATTCCAACTCTAACTTACCTTGTGATGGCACATCCACATGTCCGCAACCCAATAGGAGTGGTATTAATTCAATGACCATGGAGGCCTCAGGTGACTTTAAAAGTGCTTTCTGATTCATTAAATAAGATGATCAGTTGCAGTTTGGGAATTCACTGTAGTTTACATGGCAGTGATGCTCAGAAATGGAGGTGTGAATATGAGTGTATGAGTTTGAGTGTGTACTTGCTCTTTGTTAGCCACAGTAATTAAGTAGAATACACCTTCTCACGATTACAGAACTTTGATTTAATTGGTGCCAAACAGTCCAAGATGATCAAAAGCAGTAAATACTATGGCATTTATGCTTGTCATACTCTTTGCCTTCTTTTCTTTTTAAAATCAATTTAGATTTCATTAAAATGCATCATGGTACCTCTTTTTCAGCAAACCAGCAAACCAGTCAGAAAGATGTCCCTGAAAATATTTCCAAGAAGCCTTCCCCTCCTCTGCTGCCCTCTGGAAGCAAGGATAGATCCACCTCAAGCAAGAAAATGTCTCCCAGAGCTTCAGCTGTGTCTTATCAGCTACAACTCAGCTATTTTTCAAGTTCCATGTTCCCCTCTTCTCCATAGCATTCCAAACCTTCTGAATTATGTACGTTTCTTCAATGGGGTGCTTTATTCCTGGGAAAACAGCAATCGTGGGGTCACCTGGGTGCACTGGACAAATCCTGTGGCACTGAGGATGGCCCTGAGGTCCCCAATCATCCGTGACATACTTCAAGGAGCTCCCACAGTCTGGAAGCCTTGCTTCCTGAGGACTAAGGAAAAAGCAGTGAACCAAACGTTGTAAAGCTGAACATTATACTACAAACTTTGGTCCCGGAGTCTTGGTTTTGTGGTATCTTCTGCATTTTAAATTTTCAAAAGAAGTTGGTAGCCTTATCAAAGACAGCTATCTGATTTCTGTGGCAGAACAAACATCTGTCTCCCTTAGGCCTTTTTCTGGACTTTTGAAATTTCCATTTGCCTCCAACTCATGGGACAGTAAGAAGTTATCTTTAATGTTGGTAAGGCCAGTGCCGTCACAGTTGGACAACGAACTGGAAACGAGACAGGCGGTCCAAATACGTATGTGAAGGCAAACAGATTCCACCCTTTTCACACATAAATCTCTCTGAAAGGCCCAGGGGCTGGCCTGAAGACAGAGAAGGGTGGCCTTCTGGCTACTCCAACCACTTGTTCACCTAAAATCCACTCTTGGTGACTGGAGAGCTTCCCAGCTGGTCAAAAATGCTCCCCATCACTACCCACCAGGGAAATTCAAATCAAAACCACAATGAGATACCACCTCACACCAGTTAGAATGGCTAAAATTAACAAGACAGGAAACAGCAAATGTTGGCGAGGTTGCGCAGAAAGGAGAACCCTCCTACACTGTTGGTGGGAATGCAAGCTGGTACAGCCACTCTGGAAAACAGTATGGAGGTTCCTCAAGATGTTACAAATAGAGCTACCCTATGACACAGCAATTGCACTATTAGGTATTTACCCCAAAGATACAGATGTAGTGAAAAGAAGGGGCACCTGCACCCCAAAGTTCATAGCAGCAATGTCCACGATAGCCAAACTGTGGATGGAGCTGAGATGCCCTTCAACGGATGAATGAATACAGAAGTGGTTCATATATACAATGGAAGATTACTCAGCCATCAGAAAGGATGAATACCCACCATTTGCATCAACATGGATGAAACTGGAGGGGATTATGCTAAGTGAAATAAGTCAAGCAGAGAAAGACAATTATCCTATGGTTTCACTCATATGTGGAACGTAAGGAATACTGCGGAGGATCATAGGGGAAGGGAGGGAAAACTGAATGGGAAGAAATCAGAGAGGGAGACAAACCATGAGAGACTCTGGACTCTGGAAAACAAACTGAGGGTTGTGGAAAGGGAGGTGGGTGGGAGGATGGTGTGGGTGGGTGATGGGTATTAAGGAGGCACGTGCTGGGATGAGCACTGGGTGTTAAACGCAAATAATGAATCATGGAACACTACATCAAAAACTAAGGATATACTATACGGTGGCTAACTGAACCTAATTAAAAAAAAAAAGACAGGCAGAAAGAAAGGAACAGAAAGGCAGGAGTGTCCCAGTTTGCTCTATTCCCCCATGGCATCTTTGCAAGGGTGAGACACAGTTCTATCCCACCAGCTTACAGGGGGCTTCTACAGGTGCTCTGTCTTGTATCTAGGAGAAATGTGAGTGGAACGGTGGGTACCTGAACCTTTTGTTTTGAAGTTGGACAATGCTTATCCTTAATTACCCGCAAAGAACAAGCTACCATTCTTTTATAACAATACTAATATCAGTAACTTACATATTCTATGAGAAAGAGAAAACCAGAGAGACCTAAATCTCGGCAGCCCTGTTGTTGAAATGAATCGAAGGACTAGTTGTGACCTCAGAGTGCGAAACACACCCACAGGTGGAAAGCAGTTCTCAGAAAGTATATCCTCAGGAAGTAACCACAGTTACCATGTGTAAGTGTCTATATTCATTTCTCAGTCATTTTTATGATGTTCCTTGAGATGTACCTTAATACTCTAGTGTGGATCGAAAATTTAGGTCTGCCTTTTTCTGACAAAAACTCTGTATGATTTTAGACCTTCAACTGACAACTGCAGTGTTTGCAATAGTGATTCTGTGTAGGCTCTGAGTATGTACACAGGCTCAACAGCATTATTTTTTAGAAACACACAACAGACAACAATGCCCAATGCCATTTCAGGAATGTTTTGGGTTTCTCCTTCACTAAGGACATCAAGGTGAGCACTTCTTGCTGTGATTTTAGTTCACCTGCCTCCATCTAGTATGAGTTGAGAAAACACCCAAACAAGTTAAGAAGTATGTGCTAAATAGGAGGCTTAAACTGGACTTTCAAAGTCGGTAAGGCCTAGTTTTAGTACAGGGTTTTATGAGGCTAATTTCTGCTCTCTTGGGTTACTTCAAGCTTAGGGCAATATACCGACAGATTCTAAAAGGCCAAGATTTCAATAAACGGGAGTTTATTTAAATCATTCATCTTCTTTAAAATTTATTTTTATTTGAGAGCAAAGAGAGCATGAGCAGGGTGGGGGCAGAGCGAGAGAAGCAGACTCCCTGCTCAGTGATGCGGGGCTCGATCCCAGGACCCTGGGATCATGACCTGAGCCAAAGGCAGATGCTTCACCGACTGAGCCACCCAGGCACCTTTTGAATCATTCATCTTGAATTATTCATATACCCTGTAATAGATTTGTTTACATAATTTCAATCCAAAACAATGGCAGAGGGTATTTGGCTTTTATGTTGTTGTTTATTTATAGAGAAAACCTCAATAAAACAGACCCAATTACTGCCCTGTCACAATCTATATTTGGCTTCCAAAAGTTGCCCTATGCTAGAGGTTTGTTTGTTCAGTTCTGTTGAAGTAATCAACTCATTCTAACATTTGAGGAAAAAACAAAGTATAGAAGCCATTCAAATTCTGGTGTGCAGCCACCATGAACCTTGTTTGTGAAATTGCATTTCAAAACAGAACATAAAAAGCTCCAAAGAAGCTTCTTAAAGAACAGAAACCCAGAACTCCAGTACTCCAGAGGCATCCACACACTTGGCAACCACCTCCAGATCCCAGGGACTCCTGTCTGCAGATAGCAAAGCTCAGAACAAGTATGTGTCTGCAAACTGATAGTTCACAAACTGATAGTTCACAAATCACCCCAGGACAGATGAACTTCAGCAACTGAAGAAGTAATAAACTGGTATCTTGCCACCAGTCTCAGGTCTCTAACCAGTTCTTAACTGGAAATTGTGTGATGTGCATGACAAATTACACTACCTTCCAGGAGGAGGCCTTAGGAGTAACAAGAGGAGTAAGAGTTGAAAGTTATTTTGTAATACTGATACAGCAACAACACTTATAATTATTATGAGACTTTTTAAAAATACAGACATAAATGAGAAAAATAGCACTACATATATGCCCATACTGAATTTCGCAACATAACTTCCTATTAAAGGTAACAATCTTGAAAGTTAATATGCAAACCTTGATGGTCAGAGAAAGGATCCTCTCGTTTCTGTATTTAAAATTCACAGCTTCGAAAGTGTACATTGAATTTCTATCACTGTTTATTGGACATCTCTGTTTCTTCTCTCATAAATAAGCTGTTTGTGTCTTTTGCCTGAGTATTTAATGGGGTGTTCAACTGTCCTTTTTCATAAAGAAAGTTTTGTTAGGGGACGAGAGTTCATGTCACAGTTCGGACTTGGGAGCATGGGAAATGTTTGCCTAGGTAAAGGTTATTAAAGGAAATTTTCAACTTTTAACATTTCTGGCCCTACTCCTAGCTCCCAGGGAAACTATACTTAACATTTACCAAGGCCAACATGAATTGGCAACACCTCAAGGCATGGGCTCTATTTCTGCCCCGAGCACACACTGTACCTCTGCTGCGTTAAAGAAAATAACCAAAAAGGAGCACTCTGAACACAGAAGATAAGAAAAAGTAAGAAACTTCCCAGGTTGCCATAAGATTAAAGTCATACAGCCCTGCGTATATATACTAGGAACTTAAAGCCTGCAACTTTCTGAAATGTTTCGTCTAATCATTTGTTAACTTTTTACGTAAAAAAATGTATATAAACCTATACTAAATGTTCCCTTACCAGAGCACGGTCTTCTTTGTGAAGACTGTGTATCCTGGGCAGCTGTCCTAATTTGGGCTCAAATAAAACTCTCTTAAGAATTCCTAAAAGGTTTGTTCCTTTTGCCTCGCAAGACGAATGGTGCCCCCTCCCACCATCCCCAGGAGTGAGCTCATAGTCTACCTGGCGGGTACATTCTTCAAGACCAGGCATCTCCTCCATCCAGGAGTCCACGGAACACGGGTGAAAAAAATAACCGAAAGTTTTAAAATCTTTCACTATGCGGAGCGTTTTCTTCCGAAACTATTAAATCTAATCACAACTAATGGATCGCTCTACTACACAAGTAGTAATCTGAAAATTCCCTAAAACGCGCCCGTTACTATTTAAATATTAGAAGTCAGCGTGTTCTGAAAAATCAAAGAACGCAGGGCCCTCAATTCCTCGTGAAAGTGAGATGAGAACAAAGGGCAGACTGGAGACGCCTGCACTGAGGGTGAGCGCACGCCGTCTGCACAGCCTGGGGGGCTGCTGGTCCACCGGCCACAGGTCCACCCCGCATTCGCGGCCGCGAATCTGCGACGCCGCGCCCCCTCCGTGCGCAGCACCGTCCCAGCCGGCCGCTCGAGGCCTGCGGGCCTGTCCACCAAGAACTTGGCAGAAGCAGGAAGCAGAGCTGCCGGGCGACCCTCTCAAGCAGGGCGACTGCTCTCAGCCCGTCCGCGTCGGTCAGAATAACAGGGACCGAACGCCGAGCCGCGGCCGGCGCCCAGGCACCTCTCGGGGGCGGGACATGTCGCGTCACTTCCGGAGGCAGGGCGGGCCACTCGACCCGCTGGCGTACTCCCGGCAAAGCGGCGCCCGGCGATCAGCGACCTGATTGGGCCGCGCTGGAGGGCGCGGGAGGCCAAACTCGCTTCCCATCAGCCCCGGCCCGCCCGCCCCGCGGCCGCGCGCACGCTCACGCGCCCGCAGCCCGCGCCTGCGCCGCGCCGCCATTCGGGAGGCTGCCGCGCCGCAGGGCCTCGCGGAGCAGCTGGGGACCGCGAGCGCGGCTCCCGCCGTCCTTCGCGTGTGTGGCCGCCGCCTCGGCCCATCGTCGGTGAGGAGCGGGACGGGCGGGCAGAGGTGTCGCGCGGGCCGCGACGCCCCGCAGGCCCGGGTCCGAGGAGGCCCGCCCGGGGCGTGCACCGAAGAGCGGCCTGCGCCGGGTCTGCCGGCGGGGTGGGCCTCGGGGCGGGGGGCGAGCCCCGCATGGTCTGCGGGAGGCGGGAAGCACCGTGCGAGACACCACGGGGAGGTCGGGAGCTGGCTCCGCGACGGAGGCGCTCGTTCCGCTTCCGTCCGGGACAGGGTTCTCACTGTCCCTCGTCGGCGTGGGCTTTTGTCATTGTTGCTGCTTAAAAACGAGCAGGGCAGCCCAGAGCGGGAGACACGAAATCCCGGAGTCGGCCCGGGGTTGGTGTCTACATTATGGGAAGAGCTCCTGCCACTCAGCGACAGAAGCAACCGGCTTACAAACGGGCAAGGGACTTAGTGGGTCTTCTCCACAGAAGGCACCCCGATGGCCCGTGAGCACATCGCAGGGTGCGCATCAGCCATCAGAGTTAAGGAAATAAAACCAGAGTGAGGTCCCACTTCACACCCACTGGGATGGCTGTGAGCAGAGACAAATCACAGATGTTGGGGAGGGCGTGGGACAGGTGGCACAGCCGCGCGTGGCTGGCGGCCACGAAAAGCGCTGCAGCCAGCGACTGTGGAAAAGGGTGTCGTGGTTCCTCCGATTTTAGCACAGAGTTACGTAGGACCCAGCAATTCCGCTCCTGGGTTTCGACTCCGAAGAGCTGAAAGCAGGGACTCAGATTATTGTACGCCAGTGTAGCCAGCTTTGTTTGGAATAGCCAAAAGAGGAAGTATTCCAAGTATCTATCAACAGATGGACGGAAAGTAAATTGTGGTATGCACAGTGGAATGGGATTCACCCTTGAAAAGGAATACAATTCTAATACCTGCTGTGGTATAGACGTGGGAAGTGAAATAAGCCAGACACAGAAGGACAACCGTGTGATCCCACTCACTGGGACAGAAAATGGAATAGAGATTACCAGGGCCAGTGGGAGTGGGGGAATGGGGAGTTCTTGTATAATGGGTACAGTTTCTGTTTGTGGTGATGGAAAGTTCTGGAAATGGATAATGGGGATGGTTGTACAGCATTGTGATATACTTAATACCACTAAATTGTGCTTTTGAAAATTGTTACAGTGGTAAACTTTGTTGTATTTTACCATAATTTTAAAAATGTAGGGGGGGCGGCGCCTGAGTGGCTCAGTCGGTTGAACCTCCGACTGGTGGTTTCGACTCAGATCATGATCTTGGGGTGGTGGGATCAAGCCCCACATCGGGCTCTGTGCTCAGTATGGAGTCTCCTTGTCCCTCTCCTTTTCTCGCTCTCAAATAAATACGTAAAGTCTTAAAAAAAAAAAAAAAAAAAAAGTCTGGGAAAAGGCAAAACCACAGAGACGGTGAAAAGACCAGTCTTTATGACGAGCACAGGGAATTGTTCTGGCTGTGAAATTATTCTCGTCCATTGTGTAATGCTGGGTATGTGACACTGCATTTGTGGAAACCCATAGACTTGTATAACAGGTAGAGTGACCCCTAACTGAACTCTGCACTTTAGTAAATAATAATATATCAGTATTCCTCAGTTTTAACAAATGTACTAATACATGATGTTAATAATAGGAGAAATTGTGTGCAGAGGAAGAAAGAAGGTGAAGGTAGAGAACTTCCAATTTTTGCTTTAACCTAAAACTAAAAAATAAAGTTTACTAATTTTTAATTAATTTTTAGGGGTGAAAAGCAATGCTAGTGGGTATATACTAATAGAACCCAATTAGCTTTAAACATGCTGTCCATATTGAGTTGTGTTTTTTTTTTCCCCTTAAAGATTTTATTTATTTACTTGGCGGAGAGAGACACAGTGAGAGTAGGAGATGGAGAAGCAGGCTTCCCGCTGAGCGGGGAGCCCGATGCGGGGCCGATCCCAGGACCCTGGGATCACGACCTGAGCCGAAGGCAGACGCTTAACGACTGAGCCACCCAGGCGGCCCTTGAGTTTTGTTTTTAAAAGCTATGCATCAGAAAGTTTTTAAAGACGACCAGCTGTTAGACTTTAAGGAAGCTGTTGAATAACACATAGGTGTGATGTGATGTGGTGGTGGACTGGCAAACCACTTGGAACTTTTTTTTAGGGACAGCATGTAGTCTGTAGAGGCAAAAAGTAGGATCGGAGAAACTTTTGTTAGTCTGGACAGTGTAGTTACTTTTATAGTTAGGCTTAGGAGCTCTGAAATTTAGGGGGCTGGGGGGATGCTAGAATTTTTAAAAAATCCTCCCACTGGGAGGAATCTCAGTGTCTAGCTTCTACCCAGGAGCTGAACTCTGGACTCATTGTTGCAGCGTGCCCATGGGAAAGACCTCATGGTATTTCAGCAGAGATCCAGAATCAGGAAATCAGGATCTTCTGTTGCTTCCTCTGACCTGACTGTTGTGATCTCAAGTACTTTTCTCCATCAGCATCAGTTTTCTCCGTTGTAAAGTGGAGAGTTTGGACTCAAGTCCTCTGAGGATCCTTTCCTATACTGGCCATTGGCTTGTAATTATGGAGGGCTCCTACCTGGCAAAGCAACTCATTTTAGTCCGTGATTGAGTAGTTTGTAAAACTTTATCTTGAGCTGGAATCTGTTTCCCTGCTAGCTTCCACTTGTTGCTTCTAGGACACATTACATATTGAAGTTGGTCAGTTTCTGTACTCGCAAAAGACATGTTTTTAAAGACTGCCTGCCATCGTGGTTGCTCGCTTTCTTTTGCATGTTGCCTAGTGTTAGGAACTCAAAGGGTCCTTCCTACCCAGAGCTGGAGACAGTGATCCATTGGGACATTCTGTCCAGTGCAGACTGTGGAATGCAGTTCTCTGTGGATTCATCCACAGATTTTGCCCATTATACTGGCTTGTCAAGGTCTTATAGGTTTCAGTGCATTAGTTTAGTCAAGATATATTAGAAAGAACCTGGATAAATGGCAGAACTTTAATCTGGTCCTTTGTCAGATGCTGATTATTTGCTTCATCTTCAGCAAATTACTTAATGTCTACATTTGAATTTCCTCAGCTATACATTGAAGTTTTAAAGTAGATGATCCCTGAGGTCTTTCTGCTCAAAATCCCAGTGATTTGAAAACTAGAGGGTAGCTCAGGTCACTTCTAGTTTTAAAATCCTGTGAATCGGGCGCCTGGGTGGCTCAGTTGGTTAAGCAACTGCCTTCGGCTCAGGTCATGATCCTGGAGTCCGGGGATCGAGTCCCGCATCGGGCTCCCTGCTCAGCGGGGAGTCTGCTTCTCCCTCTGACCCTCCCCCCCTCATGCTTTATCTCATTCTCCTCTCTCTAATAAATAAATAAAATCTTTTAAAAAAAATAAAAAATAAAATCCTGTGAATCTAAGATTAGGTCTCTAGTCTTCATGATGGGATGTTTTAGAGGTAATGAACAGATACTTTCTGAGCATATACCATGTGCCAGGGATGTGCAAGGGTTACAGGGGTGAATGGGTAGTCCCTGCCCTCTGAGAGCCAGACTCTGGTAGTACCAAAGAGTGATGGCTACACTGGAGGTGTGCACACAAAGAGGATTGGGGCCGGGGCGGCCATTATTTAAGAAGTATCTGCCTGAAGGATGGGGAAACTGGCCTGATGGCTGGGTAGCAAGATGGGGAGTGTAAAGAAGAGTAAATGCTTGTGTGAAGATCCAGAGTCTTAGTTTGTAGTGGAATTACAGGTGGGTCAGTATTTAGAGAATGTGGTCCAGTCAGGGGCCAGACAGATGGTGAAGAGCTTTATATGCTGTGGTTTTGTGTGCTGCAGGTGTTGGGGATACTTTGAGGAATTGTGAGCAGGCAAATGCCATTAGGTTTTTGTGTTTGGAACATGACTGGAAACTGTGTGGTGAGTGGATTGCAAGGAAGTGAGACTGCAGGCAGGGAGAGCACAGCTATCAGAATTTCAGCAATTGACCACAGGTAGAGAAATGTGCCGGAACTTAACAGCAGAAATGTGTTGTGAGCTAACCTAGCTTGTTCGTGGCCAGTTTTCTTCCTTTCTTTTCAAGTCAACAACTTACCCAGACCCTGATACTCTCTTTGAAATCCACTTGAGGGGGCGCCTGGGTGGCTCAGTCTTTGGGCGTCTGCCTTCGGCTTGGGTCATGATCCCAGGGTCCTGGGATCGAGCCCCGCATCGGGCTCCCTGCTCCGCGGGGAGCCTGCTTCTCCCTCTCCCACTCCCCCTGCTTGTGTTCCCTCTCTCTCTGTCAAATGAATAAATAAAATCTTTTTAAAAAAAAATGAAATCCACTTGGGAAGAGGCCCGAGCAGTCACTGAAGCACCACTGTCCTTCCTTGTCCCCCGAAGCCTCTTCCTTCTTTGCCCCTTTGTCCTGTTGACTATCTTGTCCCTTCCTCACTGCCTAGTACTTTGCTGCTCTGCAGTGTAGTGTGGATAAGGGACAAAACATGAGCTGCTCCTGTAGGCTGTGGTCACAGCAGCAGTCTGCTGAGTGCTGTCCTGTCAGCTCAAGTGAGATGGTGGGTTCAAGAGTGCTGTGGTTGTAGACAAAGGCATTAATTCCATAGTGGATTTTGAAGTAGAATTAGATGTGGGTGGTGTCATGGGTAGAATCCATGGTCATCTTTGGTATTATTACATTAAAGCAAGTGGATTGGACCCCTGTTACTGTTGCAGGGAGCAGGACAGCAGGAGAAATAGGCAGAATTCTTTTACAGGGGCACAGATTATCACAGAAATGTAGTTTTGATTACACTTCCTTTCTTTTTTTTTTTCAGGTCAACTCTCATCTTTGTTCTTCATGTACTACAGGCTATTTTCTGTAGTTAACTCAGAAGCCATGTAGACTTGCCTGCCCTTTGAAGACATACTTTTTAAGACTTCTAGGAAGATAAGCTGGTAAGTCTACCACAGAAAAGCCTGTTGGTCTTTATTTCTTACCTGCTCTAAACATACTTCTCCTGGATTTATAGTGTTATTCTACCAGTTTTACTTTGCATATGTTTTTGTTTGCCTTTTAACGTTTAGGAGAATATTTTTAAGATACGAACATTTTTGAAAAGTGCTTACTTAAGGAAAATCTATAAAAGCATGTATGCTCATACATAATGGTGCATGAATGTGTGCTAGATATGCATATATATGATAAGGTTTGAGAAGTGAATTTTGTAAAAATCTTTTTTTTTTTTTTTTTTTTTTTTTTTTAAGAAGTTTTTTTAAATTTATGATAATGAGGCTTGGGAGTAGGCAGGTTTGGGTAGACTGGCCAGAAGAGTTGGTGATAGGAAGAGGAAATAGGGAGGGGCAGGTGGGAGACAGAGGGAACATCTGAGGAGCCATGGGGTTTAACACAGACTGAGAGGGAACAGGATGGTTGAGGAACTGATTGAGTGGCACTAGATGAAGGGTGGGAGAGCTGATGATTTACCAGACAGCAATTAAGGACAAAAGGGAGTCAGTCCAACCTGAGAAGCTGAGGTGGCTGGAGGCCACGGGGGCAAAAGCAGCAAGATTTAGGCTAAGTGGTATTCATCAAAGATAGAGTAATTTACAGGAGCAGCTGTAAAATGTAGGGTTAGTGTAGAATTTCCAGAGAGGCAAGAAACAGAGATACAGCCAATGGAAAGTAGAAATAAGGAGAAACAGTGGTAGAGCTTTGCCTGTCGACAGGAACCACAGCACTTGGGTAGGAGTTGGGATAGAGGGTGTGGCTGAAGAGGAGACCAGGTCTCCACTTGTTGCGCTGTGTTACAGATGTCAGGTTTGGGGGCACCTGGGTGGCTCACTCGGTTAAGTGTCTTTCAGCTCAGGTCATGATCCCAGGGTCCTGGGATCGAGCCCCGCATTGGGCTCCCTGCTCGGCGGGGAGCCTGCTTCTCCCTCTCCCACTCCCCCTGCTTATGTACCCTCTCTTGCTGTGTCTCTCTCTGTCAAATAAATAAATAAAATCTTTAAAAAAAAAAAAAATAGAGATGTTGATTTTTTATTTGGTAAGTTTGCCGGAAGCATTTTTTAAAAACCAACCTGATGATAGCATAGTGTGCTCAGTAATTTCTGTGGGAATAGAAGAAAATGCTATACCCTTACACTTACTGGGCTTATTGATAGCCTCTATTTTATGAGTTATTGGTAAAAGGTTGATGAGTTAACATACAGGAAATGAAGAAGGTTGTTTTGTTGATGGGACTATAAATTAGGCAAAGAGAGGAGAGAGGTCACTAAGTAAGATACTTTCTCCTACTGTACACCAGTTTCTTTTTTTTTTTAAGATTGTATTTATGTATTTGACAGAGAGAGAGAGTATAAACAGGGGGAGCGGCAGGGCGAGGGGGAAGCAGCCTCCCACTGAGCAGAAAGCCCGACGTGGGGCTCGATCCCAGGACCCTGGCAGATGCTTAATTGACTGAGCCACTCAGGCGCCCCTGTACACCAGTTTCTTGAGAAGATGGGAAAAGTCTCCATAATTAACGGTTCGTTTAAGCCTAAGAAACTCAAATCGTTAAAGTATAGAGCCTCTCTTCCTGTCATGAGTAGGGTTAGGGTTACGGGCTACCCTTATAGTTTCTAATATAATAATCATAGCTGACACTGAGGGCTCACCATGAGATACTGTTCCAAGTATGCTACACAATATTAACATCCATTGTAGAGTCCAGGAAACTGAAGCATAGAAAGGTTCGGCAACTCAACAAAGCCATATAGTGGAACCAGGACTCACTCAAATCCAGCAAGCCTGAGGTCTTAACCTTTGTGTTGTGATATATTTGATATAGGGCTCATTATAATATAATGATGTGGTTTAATATGTAATGTCCCCCTTATTTAATAGGAACATCCCTTGACTGTTCATCATGGCCACTTACGGCCAGACGGGCATATTGAGATACTACTGCCTTTTCTTTTAACATTCTTCTAGTTTTACGAGACGTTGGGTCTGAGGTGGATCGTTAACCTGCACATTCTTTCTACATGTTTTCTTCATTATGTTTGTGAGTTGAAGATTCTTTTCAGAGATTTTTCTTCAGTACTAAGTGATTATATTCTTTTTTTAGCCCATATAGCCCTAAAAACAATTTTCTAAAGGCCAGGATAGTTGCAGGGTAATTCAGAAGGGGCTAATACTTTCTGAAAAGCACTTGTTTGTTTCCTCAACTGTCCTGTCACCTTTTTAAATTTAGACCACTCCCCCAAAATGCAAATGATATACTAATGATATGGGCGATAGAAAACAATATCAGTAATAACATCTTCAAAACAAGTTATCAGAATTAGAAATGTCAAGTTTTTTAAGTTAATGTTTTAAAAATTATTATTTTTTTAAAGATTTTACTTATTCATTTGACAGAGAGAGCAAGCAGGGGGAGTGGGAGAGGGAGAAGCAGTGATCATGACCTGAGCTGAAGGCAGAAGCTCAACGACTGAGCCACCCAGGCGCCCCTGTTTTTGAAATTACTAAAGGGGGAGACTCTGAATATAAATAAGTGTCTCTAATCTGTACTGTATTTTGAGGAGCAGTAACGTGGAAGGAATACGTTTTGACCCTGTAGTTACTATTAGCACAGAACACATTGCATGCTTTTGGTGGTAGCGGATACTTTTGGTAAAGGATGGGACATAATTTAATGAGAAAAGACTTTGTGATTCACTTGGATAAACTCACTGTGTATGTTACAGAATCTCTTTTAGCAGTTGTTGGGTTCCCATGCTGAGAAGAGCATACCAGATGGAACCGGTAGAGAATAGAATAGAGTCCAGAGGCACCTGGCTGGCTCAGTTGGAAGAGTGTGCAACTCTTGATCTCGGGGTCATGAGTTCGAGCCCCATGTTGGGGATAGAGATTGCCAAAAAAAAAAATTAAAAAATAAAGAGAGTCCAGAATGGATTCATAAACACAAAATTTAGTAAATGGTAGGTGGAACATTACATATCAGTGAGGAAAAGGGTTGGAGAGACAGCTGTCCATTTGGGGTGAAAAAACAGGCTGAATCCCTATCTCTTTTTACCAGATAGAGTAAAAAATACAAATGTAAAGGGGCGCCTGGGTGGCTCACCCCGAGTGGAGCTCTGCCACCCTGGGCATGGAGCCTGCTTAAGGTTCTTGTTCCCTCTGCCCCCCACCAAAAAATACAAATTGTAAAAAGAATGAAATCCTCAAAATCATAAGAAAAAAATACTGACTGCTTTAAAAAGTAATGGAGTGAGGGGCACCTGGGTGGCTCAGTTGGTTAAGCGACTGCCTTCGGCTCAGGTCATGATCCTGGAGTCCCGGGATCGAGTCCCGCATCGGGCTCCCTGCTCGGCAGGGAGTCTGCTTCTCCCTCTAACCCTCCTCCCTCTCACTCTCTCTGTCTCAAATAAATAAATAAAATCTTAAAAAAAAAAAAAAAAAAAAGTAATGGAGGGGGAAAGCATAATTTATAACAATCATAAGGAAAACACCTTAAACCAGTTCAGTGTGGAAAAATAGCACATATATATGTACACATACATACCATAAAGTCAAGAGACATGATAAACTAGGAAAATATTTTCAGTAAAGGGTTGACTTCTTTTATGCAGACTATTTACAAATAATTAAATGGACAAGGCACATCCTACAGAAGACATACACATGGCTAATCAACAAGGGAAAATGTTCACTCTTTCTCATTAAAGAAAAGCACCTTAAAACACTGCTGAGACTCCAGTTTTTACCCGAGAAGTAGCAAAGATAGAAGTTTAATAATGCTCATTATGGATGAGGGAGTTGGGGAATTGTCCCTGGTATATACACTTTTGATTGGTATGTCATAGTACTGGAATTTTTTGAGAGTTTCATGAAGTTTGTCAATTTTAAATGTAAATCGCCTTTGACCCAGATAATTCACTTCTAGGAATTTTCCCTTCAGAAATACCCTCAGATTCAAGATATGCACAAGGAAATTTAGTGCTTATTCTCTAAATAAGTAGAAACAAAGAACTCTCTAAGTAGAAACACGTAAACTTGGCCTACTTTGGTTTCTAGAATCACCGAAACCTCCTCTTCTCGCCCTGAAGCCTCAGGAGCCTGGTCTTCTTCTGAGCCACCTTCTCTTCCTTAAATGAAAGCAAGTTGCAGATCAGTGTGTTTAATATCCCACTTGTGTAGGATGTGTTTGTGGGAGATGGTGTGTACATAGAACAAGTGATACTGTGTAAATATGTTGTTCTGCATGAATGAGTGCATTTTTAACTATGAGCTCCTGTTACTTTTCACCACCCTAGAACACTTGCTTAAACTTTTAAAAAGTCGTAATTACTGGCAAGCAAGTTCCTGCCTCAAGTGTCCTCTATCTGAATTGCCCTTTGCTAGGCAAACTCCTTTACATCATTCAGGATCTATGCTCAAGTGTCTTTCCTTGACAGCCTTCTCTGCGTTCACACTTGGCTTTGCACCTAATGTAAGCACCATAGTACAAGACATCTCTTTAAACCCAAGTACCTAGAAAAACAGGGCACAGAAAATAATTATTTTCACAGAAAAATTATTTTATTAAATGAATGAATAAAGTACTTGATATTAGGATGGATAAAACATTACAAAATGTGTTGATATTTTTAAAAAGCCATCTTTTCATAATTTTAGTTTAACAAATGCTCTCTGAAGTGGAGCTAGTTTCTTGCTCAGCCTTAAACTGCCTAGCTTTACTTTGGTGTTGGCTGAGCTTTATATGCTGATAGCTTGTTGATTTCGGGTTTCAGAGTCAAGATGTAAGGCACATGCTAGGTCGTGTTTGGGTCACTGTTATAACCTGGGTGAGGCACCTCTCTGAACCTTTTTCTCCATCTACAAATGAAAATAATACTGAGTCATAGTGTTAGGAGGATTACATGAGGTGATACCTCTAAAAGTAGGAGTTCCTGGGGCTCAGTTAAAAATTAGTTCCGTCTCTCTTTTTTCTCTTCAGAATCTTTATCGAGGTATTATCTGATAAATGCACATGTCATTCCAGACTTAAAATTACGCAGTTATGGAATGGATGGAGAAGAGCATTTTATTCAGAATTATGTCCCCTGAAAATAATTAATTTCTACTTTATTGCAGCACTGTTGAAAGTTTTTACAGAATATAATCGTGTGTGTTGTGACAGAGAGAGAAATGGAAGTATTCCAGGAACTCCGTAAACCGTCCTCACGTTTGGAGTGTGACCACTGCAGTTTCCGAGGCACGGATTATGAAAACGTGCAAATCCACATGGGCACCATCCATCCAGAATTTTGTGATGAAATGGATGCTGGTGGGTTAGGTAAAATGATATTTTACCAGAAAAGTGCAAAGCTATTCCACTGCCATAAGTGCTTCTTCACCAGCAAGATGTACTCTAATGTGTACTATCACATCACATCCAAACATGCAGGCCCAGAGAAGTGGAATGAGAAACCAAAAAATCAGCTAAGCAAAGAAACAGATCCTGGGAAAAGCCCTCCTCTTCCTGAACACCAGAAAATATCCTCTAATGCAGCAGAACTCCCAAAACCCATACCTGCCCTTTCTCTAGAAACACAGAAACTTGGCCCAATTTTGTCTCCAGAATCACCAAAACCTACACCTCTCACTTCCCTGGAGCCTCAGAAGCCTGGCCCTGTTGTTTCTCCTGAGCCACAGACACCTTCTCTTCCTTCTCCTGAGCCTCCAAAATCTGCCTCTATTTCTTCTCCTGAACTTCCAAAACCAGTCCCTATTGTTTCTGAGTCTCAGAAACCAGTCCCTATTCCTTCTCCAGAACCACAGAAACTTGCCCCTATATCTCCTGAGCCAGTAAAGGCCACTCTTATTAATCCTAAACCCCAGAAACACTCCCATTTCCCAGAAACATTGGGGCCACCTTCAGGCTCATCTCCAGAGTCACCAGTTTTGGCTGCTTCCCCTGAACCTTGGGGTCCATCCCCAACTGCATCTCCAGAGTCTCGGAAACCAGCCCGGACTATCTCCCCTGAGCCAAGGAAGCCATCCCCATCGGAGTCTCCTGAACCTTGGAAGCCATTCCCTGCTGTCTCCCCAGAGCCCAGAAGACCAGCCCCAGCTGTGTCACCAGGTTCTTGGAAGCCAGGGCCACCTGGGTCCCCAAGGTCTTGGAAATCCAGTCCTTCGGCGTCATCGGGACCTTGGAAGCCAGCTAAACCTGCTCCATCTGTGTCTCCCGGTCCTTGGAAGCCAATTCCTTCTATCTCACCTGGGCCATGGAAACCAGCTTCCTCTGTGTCCCCCGCATCCTGGAAGTCATCGTCGGTCTCACCTGGTTCCTGGAAGTCTCCCCCTGCATCTCCTGAGTCGTGGAAGTCTGGCCCGCCAGAACTCCGAAAGACAACTCCCACCTTGTCACCTGAACATTGGAAGACCGTTCCCTCAGTGTCCCCTGAGCTTCGTAAAGCAGGACCTCCCTTGTCTCCTGAGCTTCGCAAACCAGGCCCACCATTGTCCCCAGAGATCCGCAGTCCAGCGGGATCTCCAGAGCTCAGAAAACCTTCAGGGTCTCCAGAGCTTTGGAAGCTTTCTCCTGATCAGCGAAAAACTTCCCCTGCTTCACTTGATTTTCCCGAGTCCCAGAAAAGTTCCCGTGGTGGTTCCCCTGATCTCTGGAAGTCTTCCTTTTTTATTGAACCTCGGAAACCTTCTGGACCATCTGAGTCCCCTAAGGCAGCCTCCGATATCTGGAAGCCTGTTCTCTCTCTTGATACCGAACCTAGGAAACCTGCCCTGTTTTCTGAGCCCACCAAAACAGCCCCTCCAGCTTCTCCTGAACCACGAAAACGTGCTCTTTTTCCAGAGCCCCGGAAACATGCCCTTTTCCCTGAACTTCCCAAATCTGCTATCTTCTCAGAATCTCAGAAAGCAGTTGAGCTTGGTGATGAACTACAGACAGATGCCATAGACGATCAAAAGTGTGATATTTTGGTTCAGGAAGAACTACTAGCTACACCTAAGAAACTCTTAGAAGACACTTTATTTCCTTCCTCAAAGAAGCTCAAGAAAGACAACCAAGAGAACTCCGATGCTGAGCTTAGTAGCAGTGAGTATATAAAAGCAGATTTAGATGTGATAGACAGCAAGGGCCAAGAATCAAGCAGTGATCAAGAGCAGGTTGATGTAGAATCTATTGATTTTAGTAAAGAGAACAAAATGGACGTGACTAGTCCAGAGCAGTCCAAAAATGTGTTACAATTTACTGAAGAGAAAGAGGCCTTTATCTCTGAGGAAGAGATTGCAAAGTATATGAAGCGTGGAAAAGGAAAGTATTATTGCAAAATTTGTTGCTGTCGAGCTATGAAAAAAGGTGCGGTTTTGCATCATTTGGTTAATAAGCATAATGTTCATAGCCCTTACAAATGTACAATTTGTGGAAAGGCTTTTCTTTTGGAATCTCTCCTTAAAAATCATGTAGCAGCCCATGGGCAGAGTTTACTTAAGTGTCCACGTTGTAATTTTGAATCAAATTTCCCAAGAGGCTTTAAGAAACATTTAACTCACTGTCAAAGCCGGCATCATGAGGAAGCAAATAAAAAGCTAATGGAAGCTCTTGAACAGCCCCTGGAGGAGCAGCACATTTGATTTTTACACATGGTGTGGATATATGATCTACAAAGTTGTTTGTTGAAACTGTGTAAAGCAGAGTTAAATAGTGTAGGTGGGTCAGTAGATGTTGATGTGTATGGTGTACTGTGTTCAGTTGTCTCAGTAGTGTTACAAAGAATAATTCGCATTTGGTTCTTTTTTTCATGGTCTCTGTTTATGTGGCTATCTTGTAAGTCAATAAATTCATAACTATATTCCAGATGGGTAAAATTTCTCTGATTTCTTTTAAAATTATTTGAATAATATGAAGATGTAGGTGGTCCACTTATCAAGAGCAAGTTGTACTCAATTTAAAACATCTAGTCAAAGTGTATCTTTTTTTGTGAAACTAACTTCAGACAATGGAAATTAATAGTTGGAATGTTTAAGAATTAGGCATGAAAAATTTGAGAAATTTTTTTCTCTTTCCTTAAATGTATTTTCAGATCATAAAAGGTATTTTGAAGTTCCTATTTGGTCATATACAGTTAGTTTATTATAAATCTTGAGCAGCTCTAGATGTTTATTAGCTTTTACGTCATGGAAAATTGGAGTCTCAGGGTTGCTGATTTTCTGCTAAATAGATGTTGAGTAAGTTTTAAAAGGTTTGCAGCCTTCTCTAGGAAACTGGGAAAGATGAGTGTGACTTAGGTCTTATCTTTAGCTGTTTCCTTTTGAGTCTTCCATTCTGCACCGCCTTCCCCACCCCACCCCACCCTACCCCCAGTTCTGTCTCTTCTCTGTGAGCTCACACCAATAGATGATCCTTGACTGCCAAATGTGTCAGAACTGTACTTCCTGCTCCCTGGGCCTCACACGCCACCTAGGGGGTTCAGACCTGGTAATGAGTAGGAACTGAGAGTCTTCCAGATTCACGGTAGAAAATTTTGTAAGTAGACATTTCTGTTTGAGAGACGTCAATTGTTATGTTTTCGACAGTTGTTACTGTAAATACCTTGTGCCTGTTCGTGGGTTATTTTGTTCTGAAATATTTTGTCAAATGTGTATCAACCAAATTAAAAACAAAGGCTTTCATGTCAGTAGCATCCTTGTGTGTGTTTTCTTTTGTGTAATTTTCATTGTACGATACCCAGGTACCATGATTTTTTTCCTGTTCCCCCTGTTCTCAGCATGCTGATTTTCCCATTTTCCCAGCATTTTCTAAGCTGTGTTTTCTCAGTTCTGTGGTCAGGTAAGTGAGGGAAACGCTACACTCAACGGTGCTCCTTGTGGAAGATCCACATCCTGGCTGACTTGTGTAAAAACAGTGTGAAGCATTTAGTGACATAAGGATTCTCCCGTGCAGCCAAGGGTTGAGAGACTATCTTTAATTAAGCTGTTCCCAGACATTTTTGAACAGCGAGCACTTTTTTATCATAGCATCTAAATTAATATGCCAATTGAGAAGGCTTCGTGTTTATAGAATCCTGGGAAGCTGTTAGTGTTTATAGCATTCTGGGAGGATCTTACAGGCTCCAGGTCTCACCTCTTTGGTGAGTAGTTGATGCTGCTGTCCGTTTACACTGGGCCCCTTGAGAACAAGCTTCCAGTACTGGAGTGTCCTTCTAGGTGTCTAAGGATACCTTAGTTAAGACAGTGGTCTTGTTCTCATCTATACTGACTCAATTAAAATTATGACTGGAAAAGACAAAGGTGTGCAGCACCCAGAAACCCTTTTGAAGCCTGCAGTGTCAAACCAACTGTTTTGTGTAACATTATTTTCCTTAGGACTTTACACTTCTGGTGCAAACTTCTCACAGAATCCTTCCTAGACCTTTGCTCAAGGCGGAGCCAACTAGTTCCCATGACTTGCCATCTTAGGTGGGTTTTTTCATAATACAGAGGATATTATGCTAAAGTAGGAGATGCACAAATAGTTTTGGCCTTTGGTTAAGCCACTGTGTTCTTGGTTCACCTCACTCACGGCTTTCCACTTTTTTCTCATTTTACCTCAGGGTCAGGATAACCTAATACCCCCCTTTTTTTTAACCTTGGCAATTTTGCTTCCTATACAGTAGCATCCCTCTAGTCAATGTGACCCCGTCTACGTTTTCATTTTCTCATTTATCTATGTAATTACAGCTATTTTTTATATAATATGAAAAATTACTGTACCATCTCTCAGTCAACACTCATGGACCTGACACTAATATATTTTAGGTGACCTACTGAATTTTCATTAATTGGACTCCTCAGTACCTGAACTGGGATGTGTCTGTAGCAGATACTGCTTTTGTTTTGTTTTTTAAGACTTTTAAAAAATTTTTAAGTAATGTCTACTCCCAACATGGGGCTCGAATCCACATTTCCAAGATCTAGAGTCTCATGCTTCGCCAGTTGGGCCAACCAGGCACCACCCTCCTTTTGTTTTTAATATTGGTGTGGATTCTACAGCTTTGTCTTAGATGAAAACAGAAGGATGCTTACCAAGTAAGATCTGCAAACAACCCAAAATGAAGGGCACCTTTTAAGCTGCGTTACATCCCTAGACCTTAAACACCCTGAAATTATCCCCTTTTCTCCGTCTAGCTGTTTCTGTCAATTTTGAGTATGCAGTGTTAGTCTCCTATTGCTGCCATAACAAATAACATGAAATTCAGTTGCTTACAACAACACAAATTTGTTTTCTTACATTTCTGTAGTTCACTGGGCCAAAGTAGAAGAGCATCCATTCCCTCCCCTTTACATTTTCTATTGGCTCCTGCTTCCCTCTTCCATGTAAAGACCCTTGTGTTTACATTAGGCGACCCAGATAATCTAAGCTGATCTCCCAATTTTAAAGTCAGCTGATTAGTAGCCCTAAATCTCCTTTGCCATACAAACTGCCATAGTCATAGGGCCTGGCATCTTTTGGAGCCACTCTGCCTACCAGACCTGGGCTTGAAATTTGGGGTTTTGATTTCTCTGCTTGGCCTATTGCAAGCTAGCTTTCTTCAGCAGTGTTACTTGTTACCTCCTCATTGGTCTAGGCCCTCATCACTGTGTACGTTTCTTAGTACAGTAAACTGCCTGTAGTGTCAGGACTCAGTGTCAACCCCCACTCACCCTTTACACACTGAAATCAGGTCTCCACAAGACTGATTTTATGTTGCACATTTAAGGCCTTCCATTGGCAAACCATACCTTCCTCAAGCAACCTTCCAACCCCACTCTGCTCATTGTTTTTTCTTCCCTAAGAAAATGCTCCCTGTGGTGCCTGGGTGGCTCAGCGGGTGAAGCATCTGCCTTCGGCTCAGGTCATGATCTCAGGGTCCTGGTATCGAGCCCCAAGTCCGGCTCCCTGCTCAGTGGTGAGCCTGCTTCTCCCTCTCCTTCTGCCTGCCGTTCCCCCCTGCTCGTGCCCTCTCTCCCTCTCTGATAAATCTTAAAAAACAAAAAACTGCTACTCTCCCTGAGCCTGGCACAGTTCTCTCCACTTTCCAGGGCTACTCTTGCCAAACTGCTTTTTATTTTATGAATTGGAGAAAGAAGAGACAAACCCTCTAAGACTGAATTGGGCCTCATTTAGTGTTGACTCAGTGCAGGAGTGCTACATTTTCATTACAATTCCCCAGACTAAAACTGAACAAACTGTTGTAATAAAAAAAAAGATGATTTAACACTTTTGATCCTGACCAATTAGTGGCTTAGTTGGTTTGAGCATAATGTTAACTTTTTGCTTCTATCACTAGCTGATCTCTTGCAAATGCTTGCTATGGGCCAACAAGAGGACGAGATGAAATGCATGGAAGCCTCACAAACTCTTGATTTGTATAAATGGAAGAGTTAGTTCTAAGGTCAAGTGAACAAAACTTTTATTTGAATCAAAAACAGAGAACCCTGGCCCCTCAGTCAGTTCCCAGACGAGCCAGTTTACAAACCCAGAACTCCTTGGATGCAGAGGAGGCGTGGTCCCCTTGAGTGAGAACCCAAGTACTCTGCCAAAAAATTTATAGTTAGCCTTTCTCCCAACCTTCACCCAGGGGACTGATGGCCTTGGAGCAGCGCACCTGTGTGCTGGAGAGGACACAGACCCTCAGGACTACCTGGACATGGACTGGATTGACACTGAACCCAGGAGACCACAAGCATCACTGTGGCCCCTCCAGTCCAAGCAGGGTTCACGCAGGTCAGGTGCCTGGGGTGTTAGGTCTGTCTCACAGCTGGTTCTGTGGGCCCCCAAACCATCCTGTGGTTATTGCCCCAGCTCAGGAAGTATCTAATTAAAGTAGCTATTCTCCGGAACTGTCAGTATCCCTGCATGGGTTCCCTGACCTGTGGGGTGAGAGCTATTACAGTGGAAGAGATCGGTTGAAAGCCACTGGTAAATCCAAGGCAGTCAAGCAGTGAGGATTCTGGGAAGTTGGAGGAGCAGGAAGCACCTGAAATCTGTCCCCCAGGGAGGCCACAATTGCACTGGCAGAACCTGTCTGATGTAACTACTTGGAACTCAAGTCTGTTGAAGGCTTGCAGCTTGCCGGGGAAGGCTTGGACAGTAAATTCTAGCTCCTCACACAGTGGCAGCTACCCATCCCCCACCCCCACCATGGGAACATCTTGCACACAACTTACAGGAGCTAGGATGGGTAAAAAGGACCCTGTCTTCCCAGTACTGGGGATCTGTGCTTTGATTGCTGATTGCTAGTTTTGATCACAGAGGTGCAGGCAAAGAGGCAGGTAGTCGCTCTGGCTGCATCTCCTCCGCTGCTGTAATCCCTTCGCCCTCCAGCTGAAGTGACTTTCAAGAGATTTAAAGGGCCAGGACTCACCACCACCCCCACCCCCTACCCACCCCCACCCCAACCTCACTTTTGCTTTTCCCCTTTTGGGAGCCAGACATTAAAGACTAGGACATTAAAAAACAGCTGCATGTACAAGGAAAATGAGAAAGTGGCCATGAATGCCCAAGGAAAGGCTCTAGAAGAGACCTAAGAAGACATTGTTTATACCTCAGGATGATCTCTGCACAGAACCTACAGTAATAAAAACAACAAAAAATAGCAAACCCTGGGGAAGAGGGAGAATCCGATTTCCACAGTTACACATTTTAGATTCAAATGTCCAGTGTTTCACAAAATATCACAAGATATACAAACAGGAAAGTATGACCCATTCAAAGGAAAAAATTTCAACAGAATCTGTCTGTGAGGAAGATTTAATGGCAGATCTATTAGACAAACATTCTAAAACAATGGTCCTAAAGGTGGAGAAAGTCAAGAAAAGGATGTATGGACAAAATGGAAATACCAACAAGAAGACTGAAAACCTAAAAAGAAATTCTAGAGCTGAAAATACCACAACTGAAATGAAAAATTCACTAGGGGGATTCAAAGGCAGATTTGAGCAGACAGAAGACTTCCTGAACTTGAAGATAGGACAGTGGAAATTATCCAGGTTGAGGAACAGAAAGAAAAAAGATTGAAGAAAAGCGAGCAGAACCTAAAGGGACCTCTGAGACACAATCAAGTAGACCAACATATACATTGTAGCATCCCGGAAGGAGCCCGAAGAAAGAGAGAAAGGGGCAGAGCGAATATCTGAAGAAATAAAAGGCTAAAAACTTTCCAAACTTGAGGAAAGACATGAGTATAAACATCCAAGAAGTTCAGCAAACTCCAAGCAGTATGAACTCAAGAGACCCACCCTGAGACACATTATAATCAAACATTTAAAAGACAAAGAATGAATCTTGAAAGCAGCAACAGAGAAGAAAATCATCACATAAAAGGGATCCTCCATGAGAATATGTGCAGATTTCTTATCAAAATTTGTAGGCCAGAAGATACTGGGTCAATGCATTAAGAGTGCTAAAAGAAAAAAAAAAAAAAAACCATTAACCAAGAATCCCGTATCTGGCGTAACTGTCCTTCAAAAGTGAGAGAGAAATCAAGACATTCCCAGAATAAACAGAAGCTGAGTGAGTTCGTGACCACTAGATGTGCCCCACAGTAAGTGCTCAACAGAGTCCTGCAGGGGAAATGAACGGACACTAGACACTACCTCAATGCCGTATGGAGAAATGAATATCTTCATAAAGGTAAATATATGGGCAATTATAAAAGCTAGTATCATTGTAACAATGGTTTGTAATTACTTTTTTCTTTGCTAAGTGATTTAACAGACTACGACATATAAAGAAAAAAATATTACTGTAAAACCAGTATTACTGTAACTTGGCTTTGTAACTCCAAATCTTGTTTTCTACATTACTTAGGAGACTAATGCATTAAAAAAAAAAAAAATGTTTCGGGACACACAAGGTATAAAGATGTAATTATGTGGCATCAACAACCTAAAGGGGGAGGGGACAGAATTGTAAAGGAGCAGCTTTTCTGTTACAGAAGTTGCACTGCTACAGATTCAAATTAGAATGTTGTAACTTTACGATGTTGATTCCCATGGTAACCACAAAGAAAACTGCCATAGATTACATGCAAAAGGAAATTAAGAAGGAATTCAAACATTTCACTTAAAAAAATCAACTACACGCAAAAGAGACAAATACAGGAATGAGGAAAAAATACAGACATTCCACATGCTCTATAAGCTATAGGACATAGAAAACAAATAGCACAACGTCTCGTCTAGTGGATGAGATGGAGACTTTCCACCTTAGCAAGAAAGAATGGGATGATGAACTGTGGCCTGAGGACCATTCATGAGCCCCCTTACAGGAGGGAAAAGGAGGGGGAGCCCAGGCCCCCAGAAGGTCTTGCTGGTGGGAAGGGGGCTCTTCTCTTCTGCCAGGCACAGCTGCTCTGCTGAATGACCATCGAAGGTTCACAGCCAGCAGGGTGAGGCAGGGGGGAATTGAAAGGGTCGCCACATTACAGGCACTCAATACATACTAGCCGAATACATGAGTGAATGGCCTTTCTACACACATGCAAGTGAAAGGTACCAGGAACCTGATGCAGGCCAGCTGAGCTCCCTTATGCATGTACTGTGACTATGCCAAGCCAACCCTCTTCCAAACAGCCTTGTTGGCTCCTGCTTGAAACAGGGTGCCCAAGTAAGGTCACCTGCTCTTCCTGGTGAAAAAAAGCAGGAGCAGCGAGCACAGAAACCAGCTGGGCCTTGGGTACTGTTTGCAGTTATGGAACTGCAGAAGGAGCCCATGACCTCTCTCCTACCCTACATTCTGTATGAGGCTAGAAGCCAGGCTCCCTCTCCATGCAAGGACTTCCACCACTTGGCCATTGCCAAAACTACAGTAAGGCACTGGCAAAGCTAAGGACCTACCTTCTTGGACTTTACAGCTTTCATCCTTGATGAGCACGCACTTACTTGCCTGCTGGGGATCATGAGCACAGGGGTTGAGAGCCTGGGCTGTGAAGTCAGACAAACCTACATTAGCACCTGCCTCCCTTGCTTAGTGTGTGCATGTGTGTGCATGCCTGAAGGTGAACTTGAGCAAGCTATTATCCTCACATGCAAAACGGGGCAGACTTGTAGGACCTACCTCATAAGGTTATTATGGAATAAGACAGCATAAAGTGCTCAGAGCACTAGTCAAATTCCTGGCACACTGAACATACTTCATAAATATTGGATGCCATTGTTACTTTATGCTCTGACTGAATCATGCTAATGAGAATTTTGACCACTGGCAGGAAAAGTAATAGTAAAAGATTAAGATTTTATGGCTTACCTCTTCTTGGCAATGAGTTGAGGGCCTTTTAGGTCTGCTTCCCGGAAACAAGATGAATGAGTCCAACTGAATAACAAACCCTTTTAAAAGTCGGGTCTTTGTTTTTTCAGTAAGATTGAAAGTTACCAGATGGTGAAATCCTTACAAGTAATTTCTGATTACAGGTAACTTGAACATTTGGCATATAACGCGAAAGAAATTTAAAAAATTAGGTGGCATTCCTATGACAAGACGCCTCTGGTCCCTAACTAATTCAACGTAGTCTCAGCAATGAGACGAATAAAAACAAACAACTGGAATAGGACTGTCCAGGATCATCTTATTCTATCAGGGCAAAGTATTCATTCAATTCATCTGTCAACATATGAACCAACTGGAAAAAAATCCCCATCCGAGATGAATTTTCTTTTTAACACTTTACTACTGAAAATTTTAAACATTTACATAAGTCGAGAGAGTTGTGAACCGGATCCTGACCAGCTTCAACACTTGTGAACATGCTGCTGTTTTTAATTCACAGAGGGTTATGGTACCTTTTGTTTTTATGTTTTAGTCATTTCAGGCTGCTGTAGCACATTCCCGCTGCCTGGCCCCCATGGTGGGGAACACCGAGGCCAGAATGTGTGTGTCTGCTTCTTTGGGCAGGTTATCTGAAGTCATGGATGGTTTCTCTGCGCCTGGAACAAGAAACAGCCCTCCCAAGAGAGGTGAGGAACAAGCACCCAGATTCACTGCTGAACAAGCAGCAGTGGGGCAGGGGGGTGGGGGGGACGACACTCAGGGGGTTGCATGCAGCAGCGTCAGGTTGTCTCAGGTACCCGCGGCTGCTCCTTCCTCCCTCTTGGCACTAGAGGCCCGGCTAGTGCATGTGAGGGAGCCCAGGGGTTTGCAGCAGCCCCCGCAGAACAGTGGTGCAGCCATGGGACCTCCTGTCTGGGGCCCACATGGTCAAACTCTCTTCTTATTCTATCCCGGGAGTGTCCCAGAGTGGAACCCATGAAGGGTGCATTGATTTGTTCACTCATTTAAACGTGTCTGCTATGTGTCAGAAACAGCTTTAGGCTCTGGAATAGGAAATGAATAAAGCAGCCTGCTTCTGTGGTGTTCAAAGGCAGAGGGGAGTGGTAATCGAAAAACCAGTGACACTGAGTGGATTCTAAAATGAAGAGTGAGGGCGCCTGGGTGGCTCAGTTGGTTAAGCGACTGCCTTTGGCTCAGGTCATGATCCTGGAATCCCTGGATCGAGTCCCGCATCGGGCTCCCTGCTCGGCGGGGAGCCTGCTTCTCCCTCTGACCCTCCCCCCTCTCATGTGCTCTCTCTCTCATTCTCTCTGTCTCAAATAAATAAATAAAATCTTTAAAAATAAAAAATAAAATGAAGAGTGAGTTTCTCAGGGAGGCCCGGCACTCAGGGCGCGGGGAAGACTGGCCCATAGCAGCTGGCTCACACCCTCAGGTGCAGGTGGAGCCTGGGAGCCTTGTGGGGTCAGAAGGTCTGCCTGGGGCTCGAGATGCTATACTCTCCAACAAGTGAGGATGCAAGGGAGGGGCGTCTTGGTAGCTAAGGGGACAGCCACGTCGGTAGGAAACAAGGGCACAGAGAGGTGGTGCTGGAGGCAGCATGTGTGTGTTGGACACAGAAAGGAGCACCAAGGAAAGGCTGGATGGTCTCAAAGCAGTCCTCAGGTCCACAGCAGTGCCATCCCTAAACGACCCCCACTAGTGACACCCATGCTGGTCCCTCATGCCATAGTTGCTCACAAGGCATCAGTGAGCTGGGGTTCTGCGGGTCCTGTACCCCAACAAAGGCACAGCCTTGCCAACAATGTCAAGCTTGTAGATGTTTGCCAATCTGCGGTAAATGCCTATAGAAAGAAAAGTCACAGAACAAACGCGTTAAGTTCTCACAAGGTTCTTCGAGTGTAGCTACCCTTCTGGATAGCAGAGGATCTCTGGTCTGTGAAACTTCTAGTCTAGAAATTGGTTGAAGGGCCATGTCTCTCTGAGGGTTGCTCAAGTTGGGCCTGTATCCACAAGATCTGACATAAGGTTTAACTATGCAAACCAAGCAAAGATCTAGTGGGCAGTTTATCCTTTTCAGCCCCGGGCACGTGGTGATCAGTCACCCCCAGAGTTATCTGGGGGAGGGCCATTCTGATGGCCTCACTGGCCCTTCTGCCTGCTCTGGTCAACTTCCCAGCTTTGCCACTAAACTCCTGGGTCTTCCTTTCCCATTTAAGCCAGGGTGCCTATACTCGGTTCCTATGGCCGCTATGACAAATGACCACAAGCTTAGGGGCTTAAAAACACAGAAATCTATTGTTACAGTTCTGGAGGTCGGAGCCCACAATCAGTGTCTGCAGGGCCTGCTCCTGCTGGAGACTCCAAGGGACAATCTGTTCCTGGCCTCCTCCAGCTTGTGGGGGCTGCAGGCTTCCTTGGCTTGTCACAGTATCTGCACCTCACCTCTTCTGACTACCTAGGTGTAAAACCCTTCCCTGCCTCCCTCACCTGCACAGCCCAGGAGAGTCTCCCCATCTCAGATCCTGAATTTTAATCATGTCTACAAAACCCCTTTTCCTCCCCATATAGGGTAACCTTCACAGGTTCCAGAGACTAGGATGTGGCCACCTCTTGGGGCCATTTTCCAGCCCATTCCAGAGCCCACTCCAAGTGAGGTAGGAATTTTTGGTATCTCAACCTCATTTGGCCACTCCTGAGTTTAGGCTCCTAGGAACCAGTTGCGCCAACAAGTAGAATCTCTCCTTTGTTTAAACCAACACACTATCCGTAAATTCAGCCCAACTCAGTATTATTTTATTCCGCAGACTCCTACACTCAGAATCCATTCCTCCATTTGTTCCCCTCATTTTTGCTGACATGAATTAGTAAAGGACTGGGTTCTTCTCGTGTGGAAGCAGTCCTCCCTACATCAGCTTTGTTATTGGCTAATTCAGGTCTGAAAACAGTGGGGGGGTGGGGGGAGCATAAGAAAATCTGCTTCCTGGGGGAAGGAAGGAAGGAAAGAAGGGCATGGGAGCATCAGTGGGGTGTGGGTGTTGGTAGGCCAGTGTGCTCCGAGTCTCAAAAACTCCTAAATACCTCCATGCTTTCCACATTATTGAGCCAACTTTCACATTTTGTGGCCATTTCAACCCTGTGACTATATGACAGTTTATTTTACCACTTGCATAGCAACTCCCAGGTCTTATGTTTTAAGAGTTTAGATGTCTTGTTTGCTGTTTACATTCCAATTCAGTGCTGTTAGAAATCGCCATCCTATACCACAATCTTGCACTCCTTTTGCCTTTTACACCGTTCCATGGTGGTGGCAATGTGATTTCCGCAAACCTGACCCACAATGGATAGTTGCTTCCAGGTGACCACAGGTGATTAGCCATTTTCCACCACAGGGCTGGGCTGCCAGATTCTTATTCCTGGATATTAATGGTATTTCTACTCACGCCAGTGTAACTTCTTCCCCCAGATTTCCTGTGTTCGTGTCGCCTGTAACTTCCTCCCTGTTTATCCATTTTCCTTTGGAGTTCTTGGTTTTAAGCAACAGAAACCAATCCTAGCTGAGTTAAGCAGAAAAGGGAAATTACTGGAAGGACCTCAAATAGCCCAGAGAATGACCGAGATGAGGCTCAGAACCAACGGACCGGGAGGGACGCAGGAAGCCACCCTGGGGCCCTGGGGAAGCACCGCTGCCCTCACCACCACACCACCTCGTGCTGCTGCCTTGGGTGGCCCCAGATTGTGCTTCACCTCTGCACCATTCCTGAACCAGGGTCATGGGCTTGAGCTCTGGCTTCCTGTGGCCAGGGGCAAGGGTCCCAAAATTCATTCCTTCCAAATACATCAGTGTACTTGGGGAGAAGATGATTAAAAAAAACAGCCACCCATATTTCCTGTCCACACCTTATTTTGGTCCTGAGGCCAGTGAACTATCATAATTGTCTCTTCGTCCACTTATGTGGATTTCCCTGGCAAACAGAGAGCTCAGAATCAGCAAAACTCTTGTGCTTCGTAACCAGAGCATGCAGCATCTGTCCCCGGCATGACATACACACCCAGAAAAGTGTACCTTCATTGAAGGAAATGAAGTAGGGGTGTAGGGTGTAGGGCTGCCCTGGGCAGGTGAGGGCGTTTGTGGTGTGGAAGGGAGAAGATGCAGCCCTGTCCCTTATTCCTAGAGGGTAGAACCTGTAATTCACCTCTTAGAAGCAGCACCAGAGGGTTACTGAAATGTGTATTAAATGGAAATGCTTAGGTTCCAAGAAGACTTGGAGGACTTCATATTTTTCTAAATATTTGTGGCTCTTTTAAAGATTTTTATTTATTTGAGAGCGAGCGAGCGCACGTACACAAGCATGAGTGGAAGGAGAGGCAGAGGGAGAAGGCTAAGCAGACTGCGCTGAGAACAGAGCCCGACTCGGGGCTCAATCCCCAGGACCCTGAGATCATGACCTGAACTGAAATCAGGAGTCAGACACTTAACCGACTGAACGACCCAGGCACCCCTAAATATTTGTTTAATTAGCAAAGTTTCAAGAGGAACCATAGCTTTACCACATTACAACCTATCAGTTGGTTCTACATTACAGCCTCAAGCCTTTGGGTTGTTTCTTTGCAGCCATTTGTAAAAGGAGGCCAGGGCTGTGCACTGGCGTGGCCTCTGGTTCTTACAGGAAACACAGTGGGGTGAAGAGGGTCCCTCGAGGCCTCAGAACCACCTGGAAGATGAGAGCTGGGCCCTAAATTACCACAAGTTCTTAGGCAGCGCTTGGGAATGTGCATTTCTAACAAGCCCGCCAGGAGCTGCTGGGGGTGGGGTTTCACACTTATTGTTGGGCAAGCTGTGGGTTTCCTCGGGGTGAAAGCTTTCTCACACATTCACACAGAACCAAACCTGTCCATCAGGATCAGATTTGACAGCAAGTAATAGACACAGTCACTCAAACAGCTTCAACAACAAGGAACACCCCTTCACCGAATAGGAGTCCACAGGGGGTGGTGGGCTTCAACGGTGAGCCGGTCCCGCGGTTCTACCACTGCAGTCAGGAGCCTGGGGTTTGACTCCCCTTGGGCCTCCTTGGCCACATACAGGACAGAGTGGGTCTGCCCTGTCGCCTCTCTGCACCCTGTCGCCTCTCTGACCAGGCACAGCCAACCCCACACAGGCCCGAAGGAGACTGGCTGTGTCTGGGGCGGCACTGATCAAACGGGGGCAGGCTGCCAGGGATTCTGTTCACAAGAAAGCAGGTGATATTCAGGGATCACAGGGCTCCTTGGCAGTGGAGACAGAATATATATCAAGTGTCTGTTACTTTAGGTGACAGTTTTTGCCTGGAATACTGAATCTCTCCATGTTATGTTTATGGCAAGATGACTGTGAAAACAGGTTAGTCCTGGATTACGGATAGCCTAATGGAGGAGACTTAAATTTTTTAAAAAGTTGTTCCTTTGAGGATCTGACAAAAGCTTAACAGAGACTATAGACCAGTCCACAGAAGAAAAAATTGTATGACCTGCTTATAGCTAACATGGTGAGACTAAGCTAGGGAGCCCGTGGATGGCCACTCAACGTGGATCTCAGGTGAAGAGTTCCTGATGGATCTAGGGGATCCGGTTCTGCCATTTATGACCTGGAAGACTTGAGAAAGACCCTACCTTTTTGGGGTTTCTGCTCCTTGTGTGTTTAAGGAAGGGTGTGAGCCCTGGGAAGTCAGGGGCAGTCTACTTTGCTCACTGCTGTAGGCTGGACGCCTACAAAAGTGCCACCTTCCCACACAGGCGTTCAGTGCAGATGTGATGAATGAATGAATACACGTCCCAGAGTGATAAAACTGCCTCTTCAAAGAGCTGCTGTCAGACTAAACATGAAGAATGTCGTAACGGTGACAGTCTATCAATTCAATGAAGCAAAGTTAGAATTCCTTAATGTGACCATCTTTTCAGTGGGAATATGGCTTTATTCCCTTTGTGAAGCAGCCCAGGAACTTTTAAAATCAAGTGACTTCTTTTGAGAGTGGGTGGGATCGAGTTGGCCTGTCATAACCTGGTCTGTCTGTCTCTCTCGCTGATATTTAGGTCAGATGTGGAAAGTGTTTGGGAAAGAAGTATTGGATTATTCTTTGAATTTCTGTCAGGGAAAATTTGATTTGTTAGTTGGCATGCCTGACAACATAGTCCTACAGATCTTCTCTTTTCTTGATTTGGATGATACTGGACAGCTGCTGAAAACCTGCAAAAAAATCCCAAAAGGTAAGGCCTTAAAAAATACATAGGTGTATTTTTTTACTGATAAATATTACACAGAATTTCAAAGAAAAAGGGCATGATTTAGAAAACTTTAACTTCATATGATGACAAACACTGGATCTGGGCAATGATAAAATATGTTTTACTTACAGCCTAAGAAACTGGTTAAGTTACTGCTCAAGAAGAAAAAGTAGCACAACAGAGAAAATGATAAAGTGGTTATTTGTAAAACAGAAGGTCAGCAAGTGTCATAGGCAAACCTATTCTAGCAAAAGGAATAGATCATGCTGCATGTCAAGGTTAATGGTGTTAACACACATATTGAAAAAAATGTTAAAAAACAGTACTAATATAGTTTCTACTTGAACTAAAAACAGAAAAAGAAATTGCATGGAAATCCCTAAATGCTGGTTTCACCAGTGTCCTTCAATGAGAAACGTGGCAATTTAACAAAGACCTCGAGGGAAAGAATTAGTTTTCAAATTCCTCATTTTACATATATTATTTCAGGTATTTGTATATATTTGGTAATAAGTTTTGAATTCATTTGGAATGAGAAGCAATGAAAATCTATTTTTGTACATAATCATTATTTAAAAATTAGAAAACAACTAAAAATCATCTTAATCCTACCTGCAATTACTATTAAATTGTGGTATATTTCCTGTATTTTTCCTAAAAGTTTGAGTATTTTTGTATTTGTACTTCTTAAGCTCCTTCACCCATTCTGCCCAGCCCCCCAGCCCCCTCTCCCCTCTGGCGACCACTGGTTTGTTCTCTGTACTTAGGAGTCTGTTTCTGTTTGTTTTGTTTTCTTAGATTGTACATATAAGTGAAATCATTTGCTTTTTCTCTGACTTATTTCACTTAGCATAATACCCTCTAGATCCATCCATGCTGTTGCAAATGGCAAGATCTCATTCCATTTTGGTGCCTGAGTAATATTCCATCATGTGCGTGCGCGCGCGCGTGTGTGTGTGTGTGCCTGTGTATCACATCTTTTTTTTTTTTTTTAAGATTTTATTTATTTGGCAGATAGAGACACAGCGAGAGAGGGAACACAAGCAGGGGGAGTGGGAGAGGGAGAAGCAGACTCCCCGCGGAGCAGGGAGCCCGATGCGCAGCTCGATCCCAGGACCCCGGGATCACGACCCGAGCCAAAGGCAGACGCTTAACGACTGAGCCACCCAGGCGCCCCTTCATGTATTTTCTTTTAAAGATTTTATTTGTCAGAGAGAGAGCACCAGCAGGGGGAGCAGCAGAGGCAGAGGGAGAAGCAGGCTCCCCGCTAAGCAGGGACCACAACATGGGGCTCGATCCCAGGACCCTGGGATCACGACCCAAGCCAAAGGCAGACGCTTAACCAACTGAGCCACCCAGGTGTCCCCTTTTCAAGTATCTTTTGACCATCTGTATCTTTGGGAAAATGTCTCCTCAGGTCTTCTGACCAATTATTAATGAAATTGTTTAGTTTTTTTCAGAACTGTTTATATAATTCTTTATGTATTTTGGGTATTAACCCCTCATCAGATATGTCATTTGCCAAGTATCTTCTCCTGTTCTGTAGGTTGCCTTTTTGTTTTGTTGGTGGTTTCCTTTGCTGTGCAGAAGTTTTTCATTTTGGTGTAATCCCAAGAGTTTATTTTTGCTTCTGTTTCCCTTGCCTGAGGAGACGCATCCACAAATACGTTGCTAAAGCTGATTTCTACGAGATTACTGCCTATGTTTTAGGAGTTTTATGGTTTCAGGTCTCACAGTTAGGTCTTTAATCCATTTGGAGTTTATTTCTGTGTGTGGTGTAAGAAAGTGGTCCGGTTTCATTTTTCTGCCTGCAGCTGTCCAGAACCCAGCACCATTCTTTGGGGAGATCATCTTTTCCCCACTGAGTATTCTTGCTTCCTTTGTGGTAGATTAACCGACCCTATACTTCCACATTGGTACACATCTTTTCAGACATTTTCTAGCACATACAAACATCCAGTGTGTTTAAACTACTATAGCACATCATGCACTTCTAACTTCGTAACACATTGTGGACATTTCGGCGTCATTATTCTGCCAGCCAGCCATCTCCCATTTCTCCTCTTACGGCAGGGCGTAGGTAGGGACAGCCGGTGTGCTTACCATCTGTAGGATGTAGTGTTAGGAGTTCAAATGCTGCTGGCTGTGAGGATATTTCCATTTTATGTTTTTTTTAATTTTTTTTTTAAAGATTTTATTTATTTGATAGAGAGAGACACAGCGAGAGAGGGAACACAAGCAGGGGGAATGGGAGAGGGAGAAGCAGGCTTCCCACTGAGCAGGGAGCCCGATGCGGGGCTCGATCCCAGGACCCTGGGATCATGACCTGAGCCGAAGGCAGACCCTTAACCGACTGAGCCACCCAGGCGCCCCTCCATTTTATGTTTTGATGTGGCAATTTTGCCTGAGGAATTTCTTTATAACACAGGAATGACCAAATCTTGTTGGGATGATCTAGGAGAGGGGAGCCACCACTAGGTTCCTTCTCAATCCTTGGGTTTCCTGGGACAGGCCTGTCTCAGTCAGCTCCACCACCATTAACAAAATACCACAGATGGGCAGCTTCAGACACAGATACTTATTTCTCACAGTTCTAGAAGTTGGAAGTCCAAGATCAAGGTGCCAGGACTCCCTGGCTTGCAGACGGGCACCTTCTGGTATCTCCTCTTACAAGAACACTAATCCTATCAGAACGGAGCCCCATCCTTATGACCCCATTTAACATTGATTACTTCTTCATTCCAGATACAGCCACACGGGCGGGGGTGGGGGGGTAGGGTTAGGGCTTCAACATGTGAACTCTGTGGGGACAAAGTTCAGTTCATAGAAGGCTTGAGTCTGAATATCATGGTTTCTACCATCTGTGAAGACATCCAAGAAATGCCAGCAGTTTGGTACCCAAACATCTCCTACATTGCCCCTCACAGTCTGGTACCCAAACATCTCCTACATTGCCCCTCACACCCCAGAGTGTCAAATCAGTTGCTCTACTTTTTGGTTCAGAAAAGTATGGTCCCAGTGATGTAGGAAATGGCTACTTTATGCGAGTGTAACCAGGTAATTACATGTAGGCACAAAGCTCTCAGTTTGGCACCTTGACATGACAGTAATTTCTACCATGACAATAATTTCAATTGTTCTACTAAAAATGCTATTATTGTTGAAAAATGCCATTTCTCTATGGGACAGACATCTTTTATTGCTTTGTGATACAAAGTTATTAATTATTTTTTCCTTTAGATGTGTAACAATGAAGAATTTTGGGAGAAATTTAAAACATTACACAATAAACATGCTTTTGATACACAATTCCTCAAATCTGGTGAGGATGAGGAGGAGCACTTACAAGAAGCTATTAGCTTTCCACCAAAATGCAGCCCCAACAGAAGCTCACACAGAGAAGACAGCATTTTTCTAAACTTCAGTGAAGTGACAAAATTTTAAAAATAAAGATTTAAAACTGAATTTTCATATGACAATTACTATCATTAGACCTTGCTATAGCTGGGACTGGGTTGAAGCAATTAACTGGTGGATTTAAGTGGGCTAATTTGCTTAAAAAAATCCTCTTGACTCTGAATACTGTTCTGAAAATAAACTTATTTTCTCTCATTTCTCTTTTGCTATTAACACAGATCAAATAGATCAAATACCTACTTAATTCTCCACTTTAATCTCTGACATGTCCTTAATTTTAAAGATAGGAAGAAGAGAATAGAAAACAAATCTACTTAAAGTGGAGATAATTATCTCTCTTTTCATCAGAGTTTAGAAGACAGATACAAATGAGAATTCCATGACAGAGGCAAACATAAAAGATCATTTCTCATGGTGTGATGTGAAGAAGCTCACGCTCTTCACTATCCAGGTCCTCTACATATGCAGAAGGACTGTGGTCAAAGGGGCCGCCAGGCCACAGCCACACACCCTGCTGTCCTTGTGGAGATCTGGTCAGAGAACCTGTTGCCCCATGAGCTGCCTCACCTTCTCCCAAGGGTCTCACTGTCATTTGACTCATGAAGTGGGAGAGACGATCACTCGGTAAGCACTATAATCAAGCAAGTGAAAACTTGTTTCCAAAGAAGTAAATGAGATTCTTCAAAGTGCCTATTTCATGTCAGATTTGAGGAATTACTTCAGTCAGCTGGTGTTTATAATTTACTAGCAAGACTGAGATCCATTAGAATACTGACAGTTAATGTTCTGCTTTGCTATGTTCACGTTTAAATATAATTATTAAAATTATTAGATAGCTGAATAAAACCAGACTGGGATCTAAAATGAGAAACAATAGAAAAAAAAAAAAAAAAGGTCGGGGGGCGCCTGGGTGGCTCAGTTAGGGTTAGTTAAGCGTCTACCTCCGGCTCAGGTCATGATCCCAGGGTCCTGGGATCGAGCCTCACATCGGGCTCCCTGCTCGGCGGGAGGCCTGCTTCTCCCTCTCCCACTCCCCCTGCTTGTGTTCCCTCTCTCGCTGTCTCTCCCTGTCAAATAAATAAATAAAATCTTTAACAAAAAAAGAAAGTTTTGCAAAGCAAATATAGAAGGCAATCCAACGGGTGGCCAGCCCCACGCCACCCCTCGGTCACACTGGGCACTGCAGTCCCTCCCTGTGATGTGGACTGCAACTCCCAAGGGGTACGTCCATGTGAAGAATATTCTTTCCTAACATTTCCACCACTTCTTAGACATGTGATAATCTCAGAAACCTTTTTTTTCTGGCTAATTAGTAATAAAAACTTTACAAATATGAAAGCAGCTTGACTTTGCCAGCAACAGGTGCTAGACATCTCTAAACCTGCTTCCTAGTTTTATAAAAGGGAGATCATGTACGTCCTGCCCAACCAATCTTAAAAATGAGTCTAAGTCGAAACTGGGAAGTGTATTTGGAAGTGTTTTATACCAAGGTAACCCATTATACAAGGTATTATTATTTTAAATCAGTAATCTCGAAGTGACTTCTGGAAAGCCCTGGGGGCAGATCTCAGGAACCTTTCAAAGGGTGTAACTACTTTCTACTTAGTTATTTTCTAGCTTTACTGAGGTATAACTGACAAATTTTAACACTGAAAGTGTACAACATACTGACTTATAAAATGTATACATTATGAAAGGATTCACACTGTGTTACAGCATCACCTCACACATTTACTTTTTTGGGGGCTGAGAAAATTCTCTCTTAGCAAATTCCAATTATACAATACAATGTTATCACCTACAGTCACTACCTTATACATAAGATCCTTGACCTTAATCTTATAACTGAATAACCTGTGACTTTCACTAACCTCTCCCTATTTCCCTCACACCCTAGTCCTGGCGGCCACCATTTTACTCTGTTTCTAGGAGTCTGATTTTTTTTTTTCCACACTGTACATATACAGTATTCGTCTTTTTTTGTCTGGCTTACTTCACTTAGCACAATGTCCTCCAAGTTCATCCACGTTGTTGAAAATGGCAGGGTTTCCTTTCATGAGGCTGCATAAACACCCTCCACCGTGGACACCAAGGTTGTTTCCATAACGTGGCCACTGTGAATAATGCTGGGACGAACATGTGAACAGACGATTCCGCTCCCTTTGGACCTATGCCCACAGTGGCACTGCTGGGTCATACGGTAGCTCTACTTTCAATTTCTTGAGGAACTGCCACACTGGCCTTCCATAGTGGCTCTACCGCTTGGCATGCCCACCCACGATGCACAAAGGTTCTCCTCCTTCACATCCTTGCCAAGACTTGCTCTCGTCTTTCTGATTTCAACCACTCTTACAGGTGTGAGGTGGTATCTCCTTGGGGTTTTGATTTGTATTTCTCTGATAGCAGTGGTGTTGAGCACCTTTTCATGTACCTGTTAGCCATCTGTGATGTCCACTGTGGAAAAATGTCTATTCGGGTCTTTTGCCCCCTTTTTTTATTGGGTAGTTTGGTTTTTTTTGCTGTTGGGTTGTATGAGTTCCTCACATATTTTGGATATTAACCCCTTATTAGGTATGTTGTGTGAAGATATTTTTTTCTTTCCATACGCTGCCTTTTCATTTTTCAAATGGGTTCCCTTCGTGTGAAACTTTTTAGTCCAATGTAGTTCCATTTGTTTATTTTTACTTTTATTGCCTTTCCTTTTCATGTCATATACAAAAAATTATCGCCAAGACTGGTGACAAGGATCGAATCCTCTATGTTTCCTTCTAGGAATTGTACGGTTTCAGGTATCATGTTCGAGTCTTCAGTCATCTTCAGTCAAAGCCCAAATGAGCAGTGAGAACACAGTGAGATCCAGTCTGATCTAAGTAGGAGTCAGCAAACTACGGTCCACGGGCCAAATATGGCCTGCTGCATGTTTTTATAAATAAAATTTTATTGGAACACAGCCCTGCCCATTCATTATGTATTGCCTAATGGCACAGTTTACAAGTTGTAACAGAGACCAGAGAGTCTGCAAAGTCTAAAATAGTTACTACCTACCCCTTTTCCATCAGGTCTGGCTGTGCTGGGTCACATGGACCTCGCTAAATCACAGCAAGTCCTTCTCACCCCTCCCCTGCCAAATTCTTGGGAGTTCCAGAGTCAAGAGCAAGAGCACAGCAATGCCATGGGACGGACTATATGTCCAACAAACATCTTTAATGATAAATGAGTAATTCTCAGGTTTGTTTTTTCTTTTTTAAAAATTTTATTTATTTATTTGAGAGAGAGAGAGAGAGAGAGAGAGAGAGATAGGTTCTTTTCTTGGTTGGGAGTTCCTCCTCCTAGTCATTCTGTTGAGGGGTGGTTGAGGGAATACAAGTACAGAGTCCTAAATATCAACCACAGTCCAAGCAAGATGCACCCTCGAAACCGTGCTTGTGGAGATCCAAATATATATATTCCTACATCTCAGGCTGATTTCGTGGCTGTTCAGAATGGTCTGGTAGATATCCAGCTAAATTCAGCGGACTGGTTGAATCAGAGTCCCCTACTCTTCTGCCATCTTGCCCCCTCCCGAGAGAGACAGAGATAGGGAGAGAGAGCACAAGCAGGGTGGGAGGACAGAGAAACAGCCTCCCCCGCTGACCAGGGAGCCCGATGTGGGGCTTAATCCCAGGACCCCAAGATCATGATCTGAGCAGACAGACACTTAACTGAATGAGCCACCCAGGTGCCCCAAATTCACAGTTTTTTTGATAAACATTTCATATTCAGTAAGGAATAATCAATAAAATACTCAGGTAATTAAAGCTACATTTTGAAAAGCAATATTTTATTATGTAAAATTTCATATAGGAAAAGTACCATAACCTGGACTTCAAATCCACAGCAACTAAAATTATTTAATATGTGGTCCAAAGCATAGTGCCAAAAATACATTAATGTTTAACAATTTCACTAACATTAAAAAATACTGTGAATGCATAATTACAGAATGCTCCATTAAGTCCTTGAAAAATAAAACCGCCTCAGAATGCAAAAAGGAAAACCCCCGATGCTGTACCTGTTATCCCTGTCCCCAAATGATGCCCTTATGTTATCTCTGCAGCCCTTACGTAACAGTGGTTATACACCATGAGCAGCGCATCCATCAAAAGACTGGGAAAAAAGTCAGTGGCCAACTGCTGAAGGGGCAATACTTAAAGCTGTAGAACTTGCCACAGTGGTAAGCTCCCGTCCTAGCAGCTGGCAGCACAGAGATGTCAGAATGCTCACGAGAGCACAGGTGTCTGGATCACCAGCTTATAATGGCATGAGAGCTGCTCCCTTCCCTCTTTTAAACTACAGCTCATACACCTGCGTGATCCAAATCCCGAAAGATCACCTACTCACACGTGTAGGACTCAAAGTACAGGTTATTCCTACAACATGTTTCAAAGTGCTTCAGAGTCCACACTGGTATAATACTAATTTTCTTCCCTGTTTCAATCATGTTTCTACTTTTCAAAGAGATTACTTGTTCTGTTTTGGCTAAACAGTATATACTAGTTTATACTAAAAACAGTAAAATCTATGACAACTTTTCAATTTTTTAACAGGCTGCTTCTTAAGAATGGTTTCTAGATGTTTCTATGACACACGTATATTTCTAGTTTCTGATTTCTTTAAAAGGAGTAAATGCACCTTGCAGGTTATACTCTAGGCTAATTGATACATTTCTGGAACACCCTCTCTAACCCACAAAATGCTGAATGGGAGCTTCCCGTCAAACGTGCACGCTGACTCACCCTGCCTCTTCACTCTGCTGGGAACCGGACCGTCCTGAATCTTCAGCCTCACCCCTGCTTCCATCACGGCCCTCCACAGAGATCCCCCCGGCAGTTTCTCGAGCTCGGATGCGAGCTCCTGGCTGATACAGCTGCAAGACCGGCCGATCCTGCCGGGACAGAGGGGTGGGTTACCCTTCCAAAGGCTGGCAATACAGGAGGGAGCAAAAGTCTCTACTTCCAGAGTCTGATGATCCTCATTATCTAAAGCAAATTAGTCTTACAGCTAAAAATCTGCCTTTTTCAGCACTATCACAGAAACCAGGCATTTTGAGGCCAAAAAAAAAAAAAAGCCATGAAAAGGAAGACAGTTAACATTTAAAATAACTTGAAAGAAGGTAAAACTAGTATCTGGGAAAATGTTACGCTCAAACCCAGAACACCCCCAGAGCCAGTAGAACCATGGCATTCCCCTCCCAGGTGGAGAGATGAAGACTTACACACACATCTCAGCCCCTCCAACTCACCAGGTACGGTACACACGCAGCCTAAGACAAAGCAAGGCATAGCCCCTCAGAGGTGGCGTTTTAGGGTCATGAACCAAATAGTTAATAAGACGTGTAATGAGCACTTCCCACGTGGGTTATTCCTGACCTGTCCCCTTCATCTGATTAAACTCTCAGAGGTGGACAAACGCAACAATGCTTGAATAAAGTGTGTAAAATACTACTGAACTGCTTAAGGACAGTAGGATGGTGAGGCCAGTGAAGGACCAAGGGATTCTGAAGGCTAAGGGCCAGGAGCAACAGTGGGAAGCCAGCCAGCTCTGCCCTAAAGGAGAGGGGGACCAGCCAACCCCCAGCTCAGGGGAGCCTCCTGCACCTGCACCCCTTCCTTGGCCACCTGGGGGCCCTGGCACATCCCGCATGGTATGTTTCTGCAGGACTCACCAACTCACCTTTACCTACTCCCAGGCCCCACAGTCACCACCAGGGCATTTACTGGCATGCCCTCTACCTTAGCGGAAGCCTGGCCAGTGAAGAGAGTGGGAAAGGGCTGGGCAGGCACTGTGGGTCTGAATCCCTGTGCACACAGAGGTGCAGGGCTCCCATGCCACTTCCTGTCTGAGGCCAACACGCACGGTCCTGCTTTCCACCAGGGCAACACTGGTGTGTATAGACGGTATAAGGACACTGTAACCAGCCAGGCCTCATACAAAAGGTGCCGTTACGCACAAGGCACCTTACTACCCCCAGAGCGTCACAGTTAATTGAGAGGAGTCCCAACACCTAAAGCTGTGTAAATACACATCACTCACTGTCGCTACATCAAAAGGCAGCTGAAACACAAGTGTTCATGAAACAACCCCCACCAAGAAGACCCAGGGCTGTGCCTGCTGCACCTGAGGTTAAGGTAACTACAGAAACCTCTGAATAACACAGATGTGGTTAGTCAAGGCTACAGATAAGAAGGCTCCCCTCTTGCCGGTAGCTCTGCCTTGCCTTTACTGGAAACATTTTAAAAATTCACATCACTGATACCGGCAACACCTTGGGTGGATCTGAAGGGAATTCTGCTGAGTGAGAAAGCCAATCTCGGGTCACACACTGTGTGCTTCCACTTCTAAAGCACCCCTGAAATGACAAAATCAAGCACACAGAGGACCGTGTGTCTGCTGAGGTCAGGGATGGGGTGGCAGGACGGTGTGGACTGCAGCCCGGGGAGCCTTGGTCCCCTCGGTCATCGGGTGGCCGGGCGGTGGGGGGCTGGCTGGCACCATGGGGCCGGGGCCTGGCCCTGGAAGGGACAGGACCCCATTAATATTGCTTCTCCGCAACACAGTGATCTGAATAAAAATTAACATCAAACTCTTGGGGGGAAAAAAAAAAGCCATTTTTTTTTTTTTGGTCTAAATGGGCAATTCCAACCACCCTGTGTCGACTGTGCAGATCTGACAGGTTATTTATGAGCCATTTGACTATCTCCTAATAATCAGTATGTTATTGGTAACGTAAGAGAAAGCTCCACAGAGTATCATGAAATGCAAGCTCTCGGCGGTGCCTCCCTAAGAGTGCAGGACCAGTGGGGGTGGACTTCCCACTGTCAGAGTGTGTGATCCGAAACATCAAGACACCCAATGTAGATTTCTCGGTTTTGGCTAAACAAAGTAACTTCTGTTTGGCAAAGCAGGTATAAGCCTGCAGAGGTGTAGTTTATACTTTTAGGGTTGATGAATGAATGAATGAATAGAAGAACCTTGTTTCCTGGGCGCTCCGCTTTGGGTGCTGGGCCGCTTTCACTCCTGTTCTCTCTCCCAGGCCACTCTGCTGCCTCCACAGGGATGCCACTGTCCTGGCTCCCCTTCTTCCCTCTGTCTGAGGGGACTCCTTTCCCCCATTTCAGCTCTTCTTCTTTTCTCCTTGAAAACTTGTCAAACTCACAGTGAGCTCTGTGCTTTCTGCTGTCATCCATGTGGCATCTTTGTGTTTCAGGCTCTTTTTCTCGAAATCTTCTCTCCATCTCCCTTTTCTCTTTATCACTGTCATTCTGCGACCTGTGATTCAGTACAAATTCTCAGTAACCTTAGGTATACTGCTTGTCGAGTACCTATCTTCCCATCCAGACTGCAAGTTCCAGAAGACGCAGGGAATACCTAAGTCTGCTCATCAGCGCACTGCAGGCATGCACGTAATGGGCACAGCACAGGCATTCAAGAAAAAATGGTTGAAAGATGAATCAACAACAGTAACGACAGTATCTACTGTTAAACCTGAATGACATACATAATAAGCATATATACTTAGTTTTCTAATTCTCAGTAACCCCCCAAAGCAAATATAACTCCCCCCTTTACAGATAAAGTACAAGAGACCAAAGTGCTCATGTGACTTTCCTAGTGGCCCAGGTCCATGTCCATCATGACACAGAGCTGATACTGATGGCTTAGTTTCTGCTTCAAGTGTAGCTAAAATTAATTGAAATTTTTATTGTATAATCTTTATTTGTATAATTTTCCTACATGTATTAAACTGATAAATGCGTAATAAATAAATACGTGGCTGCTTAGCTCCTTTGGTTCTTAAAGTCTTTTCCTTCACAACCCACATGTAAAAGTCCTCACATGCTGTCTGTGGTTTCCCCACAAAACAGAAGCAGCAGGATTGGTGGGGAGAAAAAGATCTATAAGCAAAGTGTGAATTCATGCCAGAAACATGACAAAAGGCACTGTCGTATCATAAGCAATAATACAAATACCTCTAACAGAAACCACAGTGCTAACAGATCATAGATTTCATAATCATGCATAAATTAATTTTATAAACAAACCAATAAACCAGAACCCCAAAAAAGAGGGAAACTTTTTTTTTTTTTTTAATCACAACTCTGTGTGGAAGAAAGACAGTAAGAAGTCATTCAGATTGCTGTTTCTGGGCAAACGGCAGCCTAATCCCATGACCCTGCCATCTTGCCTGCAAACGTAAATTCACTTCCAGACACCTCAGAAGCAGAGCAGCCCTGGGCTCCAGGAAGCTCCAGGGGTGTCCTGATGCAGTGCATGGGCAGGAGCCCTGGGCCAGGGGAACAAGAAGCCTAGATACTCCCCACCGATTGTGTGGAGATGACCAAACCTTGACGAAGCTCAGGGGCAGGAGGGAGGGGCTCCCACCTGACAAGGTTCTGGCGGGTCTCTCTGGCCCCTGTGCAGAGACCGTGTCTGTCCCATTCCCACAGAAGCCCTGCTTGAGCTCCTTTCATAAGCAGCATGTCACAAGCAGGCAGAGAAGTACATGCTCAAGGACCCCTAGCCTGAAACAGGCACGGCTAGTGGAACACCAGAATCTGCAGCCGCTGGTCAAATTCCACGGAAGGGCCACAGGGATAACGCCAACAAAGGAAGCCTAGCACTTGGACACGAGACTGCGAAGGAGATCCTGAAGACCTAAAGGGCGATAAAAGGAATCCAAAGGAAGAGGCCAGGACAAGCATAGCTAAGGAACCAGCAGAAGCACATGTCCCTGGTTGGAAGACAGACTTCAGGATTCAGATGAAAGGAGCTAAGTTCCTAGCATGACCAAGGAGAAAATAAAGATGTGGGCAAGCATATCGTGGTAAAATCCCTGATTTCCACCAGCAGTATGAAATATAAGCACTAACTAGTACTGACAGATCCTTCTGTGCCGGAGTCTAGCTCCAGACGGGGTGGGTCTCTCATAGGAAAGGACGGCGTCGGCGAATGAGGAGACACAGACACAGGATCAGGTTGCAAGCATCTCCTCCTGACAGCCTCGGAGGAACTTTATTTATATGTTAGGATATTTCTGTTTTTCCAAATCTTAGATCATTTTCTGGATTACAGCCATAGCCTTCTTTCATTTTTCCTTTGTAATGATTAACATGACCTTTATTGATTTCTGCTTATTGGCTTTCGCTAAAACTAAAAAACAGTACGCAAAGAGAAAGGTGCTAGACAGAGCGTGACCGTTTTGTTATTTTGTTCTATAGAAACTAATTCTTCATGGAATTAATTCCATGAAGAATTAGTTTCATTATGATTGCTTAGATAGGCGTAACTAAGGTGAGTAGTCACTTTATCATGAAACCCCAGAAATATTCCCACAATTTTAAAGACTGCCATAAATAAAATGAAAAAGAATAGCAGGAGCCAGCCCAGAAATATTCCCACAATTATAAAGATTGCCATAAACAAAATGAAAGAGAATAGCAGGAGCCAGCTGTGGAGTCTCCTGTTTTCAGGATCGTCCCCCATACTTGGACTTTGTCAAACAGCATGAGTAGCTTGGCTCGCGCCACTTCTGTGATCCTTCATGTGGTCAAAGCAACAAAAGCATGGGCTTACTTTTCCCTGGGCTCCTCCAGCAAGCCCTCCAAGGGCGTGGGCTTCAGGACAGCACAGCTAGCACAGGGCTCCCGTTTTCCATCTCCAAGATCCACTTCCTCTCCTCTTTCTTTTGGCTTCTCAGTTGGTTCCTCCCCCTTTTCTGGTTTCTTAAGAAGCTAAAAAATTATAGTATCAGTAAAATATCACTTTTGGAGGATTTTATAAATGAAGTTGTTTAATAATAAATTAAAAATATAAAACAACATTGAGCACAAATGTTTGGATAGCAAAAAATGTAAGGAAAGGTGCAGCAACCAGGTTTTTGGTTAAATACCAAGGGGAACATTCAGTCCATGAAAGACGATAGTTATGAACAACGATTTAGAACAGTTGATGTGATGAGATTTTTTTTTTTTTTTCCAAAGAGAGACAAAGTAAGAGAAGGAACACAAGCAGGGGTAGTGGGAGAGGGAGAAGCAGGCTCCCCACTGAGCAGAGAGCCGGATGCGGGCCTCGATCCCAGGACCCTGGGATCATGACCTGAGCTGAAGGCAGACACTTAACGACTGAGCCACCTAGGCGCCCCTGATGAAATGTTCTTATTGACGAATAAATGACCTGGTCTCTATATCTTTACACACAGAGAAAAACATCTAAAAGACTGGCGACACTGTTAATAGTGATGATTTTCAGGTGGTGGAACTGAAATGATCTTCTTTCCTTTTGTCACCAAGTTCTAGTTTTCTCTAAAATGAAGAAGTACTGCTTTTGTAATATGTAAAAATATATTGTTTAAAATGTTGCTTTATGGGGCGCCTGGGTGGCTCAGTCGTTAGGCATCTGCCTTCAGTTCAGGTCATGGTCCCGGGGTCCTGGGATCGAGCCCTCCATCAGGCTCCCTGCTCCACGGGAAGCCTGCTTCTCCCTCTCCCACTCCCCCTGCTTGTGTTCCCTCTCTCGCTGTGTCTCTCTCTGTCAAATAAATAAATAAAATCTTTAAAAAAAACAAAATAAATAAAATAAAATGTTGCTTTATATTGATGACCTTTAGAATAAACTTTTTGAAAGCACATCTTACTCTTTCTTGAATCAGCCTGAGCAAGTTGCTGTCTTCAAATTTGGGCCTTCCCCCCCCACCAATCTCTGCACAGTTTACTCTTTGAAATTCAAGTGCCACAGGTAAGTCAGTTTATAAAACAAAAGTAGAAGGTATACTTCTGAGAATTTTTTCTAACTTATAAAAGTGAACCAATTTTAAATTGTACTATAGCAAAATTATACACAGATAAATTTCAACTATATGAGTTAATTTAAGAATGAAACAGATAAAAGACTGAGTATGAAAAGTTGCTTCTCATCACAGGTGTGCACTATGTTACCTTACATACTCTTATTCTGCCTGTGGGGTCTGTGAATTTAAACAATTCCTTTCAGATATCTATTGACATTTATGTTTTAAGGTCTTATTTATTTATTTGACAGAGAGCACACATACAAGGAGGGGGGAGTGGCAGGCAGAGACAGAGGGAGAAGCAGGCTCCCCGCTGAGCAGGGAGCAGGTACTTGGGGCTCGTTCTAGGACCCTGGGAACGTGACCTGAGCCAAAGGCAGACACTCAACCGACTCAGCCACCCAGGTGTCCCAACATATTTTTTAATTAAAAAGGTAATATATGCTGGTAATAAAAGTAAACCACAGGGAAGTATAATAGTTTGTGTTTCCACCCATCCACCCAACAAATAATTTTGTGCACCTCTGAACTGTTTTTACTTGCAATACTTCTGAAACCAAATGTGTGGTGTCCTTTCCAACACCACTTCTCCAAACCTCCAACACAGACTGGGTGTCCTACAAATCCGTTCGGTTTTGACACTAGCTAGCTGGAATTAATGTCAGATTGCACAAAACTGTCCCCACTTCAGATGCCTGAAGCTACCCATGGCCTCAGCCACCTGTCACCTCACTGGCATATAGACACTCTTATCACTCCAGAGCCTGCAAGGATTTTAGGAGCTACGTGCCAGGAACCGGGGGAAAAAGACTCTGTGTCAGGTGCTAGGAATATAGTTGTGAATGAGAGACAAGTGCCCACAATGAAGGCATTCACAGGACATTCTAGCTGGGGCAGTGGTGGCCATGGGGGGCCCGGGGAAGGGGAGTAAGCAGTGACAAAATAGAAAAAGTGAACCAGATAATCTTAGGTGTCATGAAATGCTAAACACCTACTAAAACAGAAAAAACGGACAGACAAGAGATGTGGGGTAAGGAGTGATGGCTTCTCAAGGGGTTCAGGGAGGGTCTCTCTGTGGAGATAAAACATGATGAGGAAACACTTATGAGAAGACATAAGTCATGGGAGAAAGCTCCCTGTGGAAGGAAGCAAGCAGAGGCCTAGGGTGAGATCAGATTGGCAAAGGGAGGAAGAGATAGGGAGGGAGGAGACAGGGAGGGGGCAGGGAAGAGGGAGGGAGGGGGAAGGGGGAAAGAAGGTGAGAGGGAAGGAGGAGGGAGGGGGGAGGAGCCAGGCCCAGGAGGCAGCAGAAGCAAGTGCCAGCCAACACATTTTTAATAAGCTTTGTGAAAAAGATCACACAACTTTGTTAAGAATGTAATCTATTGCCTACAATTTGTATATTCACGAATTTTCCTAACTTCCTACTTCAACTCAAGCTCATTACCTAGTTTTAGAGTCCTCAGAGGAAAATAAAAACAGCTGGGTTGCTCTTATATCATAGTTTTTATTGGTAAAAATAGCCATGAGGGGGCGCCTGGGTGGCTCAGTCATTAAGAGCCTTCGGCTCAGGCAGGTCATGATCCCAGGGTCCTGGGATCGAGCCCCGCATCGGGCTCCCTGATCGGCAGGGAAGCCTGCTTCTCCCTCTCCCACTCCCCCTGCTTGTGTTCCCTCTCGCGCTGTGTCTCTGTCAAATAAATAAATAAAATCTTTAAAAAAAAAAAAAAAAAAGGAACCAGCATGCAATCTTCTGTATCACACATTCCCCTCCCCATCATAAGGAATGAGGAAGCAAATGCCAAGGTGAAGCCTCCATCAATGGGTCACTGGATGGCAATGGTGAGCAGCGTACAATGGCCATGGAATACCAACAACAGACTCTAGTTATGTGAACTGGTGAGGTGTGAGGCTGTTACTGCAGCAAACCCAGCCAGGCCTGATGGATACACACAGTAGTGTGTTTTTATAGGAATTTTGTTAAGAAATTGTTCCCTCCAGCTAGTGAGCCCCATGTGACCACCTATAAGGAGAAACTGATTTAGAAGTAAAGGCCTAGAAAAAGCTTTGCCTCCCTTGAAGAAACGCAATGTTTTCTCCTCATGGATAATGAAACTATGTTTCTGATCAAGCATATCAGAAACTAATCTATGATGGATAAAGATGTGGTATGTATACACAATAGAATATTACGCAGCCATCAAAAAGAACGAAATCTTGCCATCTGCAACAACGTGGATGGAACTAGAGGGTATTATGCTAAGCGAAGTAAGTCAATCAGAGAAAAGCAATTATCATATGATCTCACTGATATGTGGAATTTAAGAAACAAAACAGAGGATCATAGGGGAAGGGAGGGAAAACTAAAATAAAGATGAAATCAGAGAGGGAGACAAACCATAAGAGACTCTTAACCACAGGAAACAAACTGACAATTGCTGGAGGCGAGGGGGGGTGGGGGGATGGGGTGGCTGGGTGATGGGCATTAAGGAGGACACGTGATGCAATGAGCATTGGGTATTACGTAGACTGACGAGTCACTGAACTCTACCTCTGAAACTAATAATTTACTATATGTTAATTAATTCAATTTAAATTAAAAACATATATATATATACAAAGGAACTAATCTATGGCTCAATTATGGCGGCTCTGACCTCTTCCCCATCCTCTCCCTTTCTACTCTATCTTCCTCCAAATCCTGATCTTTTTTCTTTTTATGATACAATTTCAATTAATCTCTCAAAGTACTTCAAAGCCTTCGTGGAATGAGGGAAGATACATATGAGGTTGAAATCTAGGTTTGATAAGGTCATCCGAACAGATACTAACACGGAAGGACTGACTCACACTGGAGCACCCTATTTTACACGGGGAAGAACTCCTTCTGTGCATTAACCCACCCTTCTAAATGAATACATCAGTCAAAGGAGAAACTGGGCAAGAGATTTAGAAACCACTGCTGCTACTGTAAAAAAAAAAAAAAAAAAGGTAAAACCCAGTTCCAGGAGTGAGCCTTCATCTAGAAAGGCCAGTATACACCAAGCCACTGGTTTCTAAATGTGTACATTTTGGTCAGGGAGTCTTTTCTCTAAAGGAAAATGTAAGCAGAAGCCCAATCTGTGACAAGCAGTGTGGGGTTCCTCTGGGTGAAGTGCTGCCATCACACCCAGGAGGCTGGGCCCCCTCCCCCACAGTATGCCCAAGGAACCCCCAGGGATCAGGGATCACAGTTTGAGAACCCCTGCTGCACTGCAGAGAAATGGAACCATAATAACAAAAGACTAGGCTAACTAAAAATGTCCTTACAAGTTGGAAGAGCTAAATACGTAAAAGGCACGACTTATAGCAGAACTAGCTTTGGAAAAAAGACATGAACTGTCTCCTCAAAATTACCTTAATCCTTACTTCTCTCTCAGCAGCTCTCTTCTGTCTGTCTGCCTCTTTCCTCTTACACCTCTCCTCTTCTCTCTTCTTTCTTTTTTCTTCTTCCCGTAAACGCTTCTTCTCCAGCTCCCTCCTCCTTCGCTCTTCTCGCTTCTCTTCTCGAATCCTCTAGAGACATGGAAAAGCATGTGTATAAATTATCTGTGTGGACGTGGGAGGGACAGGAAGGATACTCATCAGGTAAAAGGGCAAACCTACCTGCTTCTCTAATTTTCTATTTCTAATATATTCCAAAAGAGGTGTGGTTCTTCTAGCTAAAACACAAAAATTGTAATGTAGTATTTAACTCTAAAATAAGATTTCTTTCCTTCATTTCAAATAGTTGTTTCCAATTTAATCTTAAATAATTTGGCTGGCACAGTCGGAAGAGCATGCAACTCTTGATCTTGGGGTTGTAAATTCGAGCCCCACGCTGGGTGTAGAGATTACTTAAAAATAAAATCTTACAAATAAATAAATACACAAAACTTAGATGAGCATACATTGTATTTGGGGGAGTTCCTATTCCATCACTATAAAGTCAAGTAATTTGGAGGCACTGACAACTCTACAAATAGTAGGCAATGAATTCCTGATTCTCAAGGGAGTCTTCATATTACAAAGCAGCTATAAAAGCAAAAAAGAAAAGTGAGTACGACGCATTAGACTTCCCGAACGTTATGAGTATCTTCCCATTTTTGCAGATATTTTAAAACATTACGCAACACTGTTATAGATTCACTTTGATTCAACACATATTCTGGAAATTTCTTCCTTTTCTGCTCTCTAGACAATGATGTTAAACAATGTAGATTCTTGTAATTTCTTATCATATACACTCCACAAACCAGAATAACCAGATGTAAAAGTTTAGACAATGACCCCACAGGGCACTTCATCTAAGCAGCACTAACCACCCAGGAATGAACCTCTCTGTAAACTTAAACTCAATCCTCAGCTTTCATGCCCCAGAAGTGTCTGATCTGACCTGGAATTTGGTGCCCAAATATGGCAGGCCTCAAGGCAGCCTCTCAGGGGGACTGCTTCTAAGAAATATGTATTCCCCATGTCAGTGGCTGACGATGCAGGGGGGAAAGTGGATGATGGTGTGGATCTACTCCACAGCTCTTTCAAAACCTAAGATTAAATGGGGGGAAGGAAGAATCCCTGGACGCACTTGAAGACTTGCCATGACATTTCCCGAATTCTGAGAATCAGGAATTTTAGAAGAGAGCCCCTGGCAGGGATTCTTAATTTGGAATTAAGGACTCCTGAACACCCCGACATAATGTGTCAAATGGCTTCTGCCAGGAAAGCTCAGCCCCAGATTTAGGGCTGGGCAAATGTGCTCATTTCCTCACAGGTGCAGGGGCCAAGAAGAGCCCATTCCCTCCCTGGGTGGCTCCTATGTTAATCATGAACTCTGGCTCAGGATGAGCACAGCTGATGCCCTCTGTAACAGGCCGTTGCCTCAAATTAGGGAGGACTCTTGCTCTGCACCGTGGGAGTTTTGCACTAGTGAGCAAAGAGCAGGATCAAGACCTCCCTGGGTGGGTGGAGGAGCTGACAAGACCCCACCCACCTTCTCTCTTCTCCAACAAAATACCTGCCTCGTTACCCCAAAGGATCAATGTGAAAGGTAAATGAGACCCTGTATTAGAAAGTGCTTTACAGGGACGCCTGGGTGGCTCAGTCGGTTAAGTGGCTGCCTTCGGCCCGGGTCATGATGCCAGGTTCCTGGGATCGAGTCCCACATCGGGCTCCTCGCTCAGCAGGGAGCCTGCTTCTCCCTCTCTCTCCCTCTGCTTGTGCTCGCTCTCTCAAATAAATAAAATCTTTAAAAAAAAAAAAAAGAAAAAGAAAGAAAGTGCTTTACAAACCATAAAAGTGTATCATTTGTTAAACAGAAGGTGCATGGCCATGTAATGTAACACGAATTTCACCAACAGCCTGTTACCACTTACAGACAGCTGCTGCATCCTGGGCACTGTCACAACCACCTGGGAGGAAACAGGGATGCTAAGTCTCAGGGGTGGAAGCTGAGCCCAGGTCTGTCTGCTCTACAGACCCTGCTATGCCACTGCACTAACCTGCAACTACAGAGGGAATTAATATTTCCATTTAACCCTCACTGCTCAGACTAGATCACAGAACCCACGAAAGGCCAAATTCTAAGAAAAGAAAAAGGCAACTTGCTTCGAATTGCCGGATTAAGATCCAAACTTAGATGGGCAGAAACTGGATCACAGGAACAAAGCTCCACAGCTTCATCCTGGGCTACTAGATTGTGAATCACACTTACTCATTCCATAAAACACTACAATGCACCTACTGTGCACCAGATACCGGGCAAGGGGCTGGGATGGGAGAGGATGTCCCTCTGGTGTGGGAGGGTGGCTGGAGCCAGCTGGATGGTGTGTGTCTGGCCACCAAGGACTATCTCAAAACTGCCCACAAGTGGAAGACCCTGGTCCTTTTCTGTGGCTATCCAGTACAAGAGCATTTACAGCAAAGAGGGAAGGGGGCAGGGGGCAAGTCCTACAAATAATTTCTAATTTGCTTCCTTTTTTAGCTCTTCTTAAATTTAACATGTTCTACAGTGGATCTCAATTCGCTTCCAGTAATGTTTCTTCCCCAGTCTGCCCCACGTCAGTAATGGTGCCTCCACTTATTGATCTGTTTGAGTCAAACTCCTGGAGGCCTGGATTCTTTTTGTTTCCTTTCTTCCCACACCCAATCTGCCAGAGCATATGCAGACTCTGCAGCTAGCAATCCATCGTGTACAGAGCAATGTGCATGGAGTGATGAGGAAAACTAATCAGGCCACATCACTCCCTCAGCGGTCTCCAGCTTTCTCTCGAACAAACTCCAAACCTCTTACCCACCTGCCTCTCCAGCCACTCTGCCCCGGGCCCACCATGTACCAACCACACAGGCATACATCCTGTTCCTACAGGCCCACAGCTCAGCTTCCAGCTCTTGTCTCTAGTCCCTTCTTCTTTCATGTCTTAGCACGCCTGCTCTCAGAGGGCCTTGCCCTCCCAGGACTGTTTCATCATACTGTGCCACTGATCACATAGACATGCCCTGGCTTAAAGCCTGATTATTGCTGCAGGTGTTTACTATACTCTTCCCCACGAGCAGGACAGATACATGACAGCAGAGGCCTCACGTGTCCCATTCATGTTCACTCCACACACCTAGGCTGAGTCGGTACCCACTCAATGTGTGCAGATCAAAAACGAGCACATGCTTGCTAAGCACATCTTTATAAATATTTACTTTAGTGATTAAAAAATCCTTTGAGCTACACATTAAATCAGCTACTGTGAACAAATAACTGTAACCAAAAGCTCTGGTGCTCTCCCTCAGAAATATTTTCCCAGGTTGCCATATTTTTGTTACAACTGGAAAACACTCTACATCCCTGCTAAGCCTGTCACAAGTGTGAATTTTTAAATAATCGTAAAAGAGAAACAAATACATATCTCAATCAAGTAAAGAGAAGAAATAAGCAAACAGACCAATAAGTTCTCTTGTCTTTGCCTCTATGTCTCCCAAAAGAGTTTCGGGATTGGCATTAGGTTTCTCTTCCTCCACACAGTAAGTTTCCAAAAACTTCTTATATTCTGGATCTGTAAATTAAAAAAGAAAAAAAGAAAAACATGCTCCTCCCCACATATGGGAGAGGAATTATATTTGATCGGTGTATTTAATTTGGCAGTTTCATAATCTAGCCTCTGTAAAGGTACTCACCGTCTTCAATGCTTCCAGTTTTGGCATCTTTTTTCTTTAGTTTCTTTTTGGCTATCTTCTGGAATGGGGCAAACTCTACCACTGCAGGATATTCTAGGCCTTTAACAGAAAACAAATTGCAAAAACCATTCTAAAATTCCACTATATTCATTTTGGAAAATAATGATTTAGCTTTCTTTTTTTCTTTCTCTTTGTAGGGGGAGAGGCAGAGGGAGAGGGAGAGAGAGTCTTAAGCAAGCTCCACACCCAGCAGAGCCCCAGCGGGGATCAATCCCATGACCCTGAGATCACGACCTGAGCCAAAACCAAGAGTGAGTTGCTCAACCAACTGAGGTGCCCCATGATCTAGGTTTCTTAAAAATTGACCATTACATTACCGTTTAAACTATTATTTTCAAGCACCTGCAAACTTAGCATGTCAAACTCCAGATCGGAACAAAGGAAGAGCACTTAAAGAAAATGATTTCTCATGTTGCAGTAGTGGCTACATAACTGAATGCATTCAAAATTCATCAAGATGCACACCTTAAAATGTCAATAAACCCTTCTCTCCCTCACTGAAGAGTTTATCATGGAATACCTTTAAATAGGTGCCTCAGTCACATTTTTTTTTTTTTTAATTTTAAAAGGTTGTTTCAATGATCAATCTGTTATATGAGTTCAAGGGAATTAGTATGCTTAGAAGAGACACTTGGCTAAAAGAGGGGCCTCAGAAGGCATGCACAATACTCAGACAGGGTTGGCTTCAAACAAAAAAGTTTAGAACAAAAGCCACGAGAAACTGACTCAGTCATTATGTGCGGGGTGGGGGGGGTTGGGAGTGGGGGGCAGGAACATACTGAGAAACGTTCATTATTTACTTAATCAACTGATGGAACGCTTCCATGTTGGTACTGAATCCTTTAGCCTTTTCAGGAATGGTCAGGTGACCATGATATTGCAACTCTTATTTATCTGGACAATATTTCTGTGCTAACTTTAACTATCTGGAATAAAGTCAAGAACCAGAAGAAGAGCAGGGCTTTGGACAGGCAGGAACAATGTCTGATTCACTGCTGCACCCACATGCCTGGTACATAGATACTTACTAAGTAGGAGTTGACACACTTCCTGATTTCAAAACTTCTTATGAAGCGATGGTAATCAAAACGGTATGGTACTGGCATAAAAAAAGAAACACAGACCGGTGGACTAGAACAGAGAGCCAGAAATAAGCCATCACATACATGATCAGATGGTTTTCCATGAGGGTGCAAAGACTTTTCAATGGGGAAAGGACAGTCTTCTTGAACAAATACTGCTAGGGGCGCCTGGGTGGCCTAGTTGGTTAAGTGTCGGCCTTCAGCTCAGGTCATGATCCCAGAGTCCAGGGATCGAGCCCTGCATCAGGCTCCCTGCTCAGTGGGGAGTCTGCTTCTCCCTCTGCCCTTCACATTGCTCATACTCTCTCGCTCTCTCTCTAATAAATAGAACCTCAAAAAAAAAAAAAATACTGCTGGAAATACTGGATATCCACATGCAAAAGGATGAAGCTGGACTCTCTTTTTTTTTTTTTTTTAAGATTTTATTTATTTGTCAGAGAGAGAGAGAGAGAGAAAGCACAAGCAGGGGGAGCGGCAGGCAGAGGGAGAAGCAGGCTTCCTGCCGAGCAAGGAGCCCGACGCGGGGCTCGATCCCAGGACCCTGAGATCATGACCTGAGCTGAAGGCAGATGCTTAACCAACTGAGCCACCCAGGCGTCCCTGAAACTGGACTCTTATCAGATACCACAGACAAAAGTTGACTCAAAATGGATCAAACACCTAAACATGAGACCTAAAACTATAAAACTCTGGCAAAAAACATGGAGGAAAAACTTGACATTGGATTTGGCAATGATTTCTTAGATGTGACACCAAAAGTTCAGGCAACTAAAATAAAAACAGAAAAACTGGACCGCATCACATTAAAAATACCTGAGTGTCACAGAATACAATCAACAGAATCAACAGAATATAAAGGCTACCTATGGAAATGGGAAAAAATCATACATCTGATGAGGGCTTAAGAGCCATAATATACATATATATATATAAAAAGCTACAACTTAACAAAAAACAACTCAATTTAAACATGGGCATTCCTCCAAAGACACACAAATGGCCAACAAGCACACAAAGATGCTTAACATCACTAAGCATTAGGGAAATATAAGTCAAAATCACAGTGAAATACTACCTCATACCCATTAGGATGTCTGCTATCAAAGAAACAGAAAACGACAAGTGTTGGGAGGATGTGGAGAAATTGGGAGGCCTCATGCCCAGGTGGTGGGGATACAAAATGAAGTACCTTCTACAGAAAACAGTATGGCAGTTCCTCAAAACACTAAAAATATAATTACTATATGATCTAACAATTCTGCTGTGATTATACCCAAAAAAATTGAAAGCAGAGTCTCAAAGAGATACTTGTACACCCATGTTCACACCAGCACTATTCACAATAGCAAAGAGCTCGAAGCAACCCAGCTCTTTGTAAATGGATAAACAAAATGTGGTATATACACACAGTAGCGTATTACTCAGTCTTAAAAAGGAAATTCTGAGACCTGCTACCGCACGGGTGAACATTGAGGACACCATGCAATGTGAAATACTGTACGATTCCACTTACATGAGGTATCTAGACTAGTAAATTCATAGAAACAAAAAATAGAAAGGTGAATGCCAGGAGCTAGGGGTCAGGGAGAAGTGGGGAGTTATTTAAAGAGTCCAGAGTTTTAGTTTTTTAAGATGAAAAGAGTTCTGGAGATGGGGTGCACAACAGTGTGAATGTACTTAATACTACTGAACTGTATGCTTAGAAAAGACTAAGATGAGGGACGCCTGGCTGGCTCAGTCAGTTGAGCATCTGAAGCATCTGACTCCTGGTTTGGGCTCAGGTCATGATCTCAGGGTCGTGGGATGGAGGCGTTGGCCTCTGCACTGCTTGTCCCTCTCCCTCCCTTTTTGCTCCTCCCCTCACTCACTGTGCTCTCTCTTAAAAAAATAAAATCTTGGGGCGCCTGGGTGGCTCAGTTGGTTAGGCGACTGCCTTCGGCTCAGGTCACGATCCTGGAGTCCCGGGATCGAGTCCCGCATCGGGCTCCCTGCTCGGCGAGGAGTCTGCTTCTCCCTCTGACCCTCCTCCCTCTCATGCTCTCTGTCTCTCATTCGCTCTCTCTCAAATAAATAAATAAAATCTAAAAAAAAAAAAAATAAAAAATAAAAATAAAATCTTAAAAATAGTTCAAGATTACATTTGCTTTTCCTCACAGGAAAGAATCTCTTCGCCTCAGCCTAGTCACTCTTTAAGGGTATTTTGTTAGCTCTCAGTGAAGAAGAAAACACTTAGCAGCAGTGGAGTGGAGTGGGAGGAGATTGGTTGGTGAGGGGTATTCAGAGAATATGCTCTTACAGTTGTACCAGCTTGATCGCAGTGGACACAACAGCTGACAGTCTGACAGGAGGGAGGACAAAAGCAAGATCCAAAAAGTACAGAGAACCGGAACCATTTAGAGTAGAGGTAAATATCCCTGTCTCAGCAGGCAATGCTGTTCAACAGAGTCAGAAACTTATGTTCATTATTACAATCCCCTCCCCCATGACACTGTCGAAAAATGGTATAGTTATGAAGAGTACTCTGTTTAACATTCTTATTATTTTTTTTTCAAGATGTATTTACTTAATTTAGGGGTGCTGGATGGCTCAGTAGGCTAAGCCTCTGCCTTCAGCTCAGGTCATGATCCCAGGGTCCTGGGATTGAGTTCCCCATCGGGCTCTCTGCTCAGCGGGGAGCCTGCTTCTCCCTCTCCCTCCGCCTGCCACTTCCCCTGCTTGTGCTCTTTCTCTCTCTGTCAAATAAATAAAATCTTAATTTATTTACTTATTTTAGTGAGGTACAAAGGGCAGAGGGAGAGAGAGAGAATCTTAAGCAGACTCCCCAATGAGTGAAGAAGGAGCTGATGCTGAGATCGTGACCTGAGCCAAAATACAAAAAGTACACTGTTTAAAAAGACATAGATATAAGTGAATAATATATTTTAGAAAATTCCTATTGCACAAAAGTAAAGTGATTTGGTTTTGGTACATAAAAAAGGGAAGTTCAATTATCAGAAAACTCACTTTTATTAAAAACTTCACTCCAATAATATATAAAGAGGTTGTCACTGATACAAAGAATTGATGGAATTCTTTGGTTTATATATAATTTTAATTTTCAACATGAGCACACAACCACAGTAACACAATTGAAATTTATGAAATTATTTTAGATTGGTATCTGAGAACTTAATTATAATTCACAAACATTCCAGCAAAACTTAATTAACGTACTTTGAGATTATAATAGTTTAAAAAGCCAATGATCCAACCTTTACTGTCAATGAAGATATAGCCATCAAAACGATCTCTAAAAAGAAGGATGTCATCAGGATTTCTAAAATTAATGTATGCTCTTGAATAAAGATGAGGATAAAGACTGAAATAAGAGATAACAGTGAAAATGGTTAGTAAAAAATGCAAGATTTCTTTAATTTTGCTTTTTTTCTTTTCTAGATACAACAAGCTGAAACCTGTGTGCCAAAGAACACCTCTCAGCTAATTACAACAATCTGGGTATTCTTTAGCAAAAAAAAAACCAAAACCCCCAAATAAACAAAACATTACCCAAGATCTTTTTAATAATTTGGGAAAGACACTTAAGATCAGTCTCTCCACTACACAGAAACAGGGTTATAATACTGGCCTTCCAAAGTTGAAAACCAAAGGCAAGGTTATTCAAAGGTCATTCCTTATCACACATCATGACCCAATAAAGTCTAGCCATGATTCATAAATGAAAACATCATACTGCACAGAAGAATCTTCACTGACTTAGAGAACACCTTTACGTACTCCAAAGGGATATTAATTGCAGCACATGGTATGGGGGCTGCAGAAGAACTAAGCCTTTCTCCTCTACCACAAAACTACCAACTTCCTTAAGAGGCAGGAACTTTCAACCCCATTTCACAGATGAGAACACAGGCTCAGAGAAATTCAGTATGTGCAAAAGGCACAGCTAGTTCAAAAGTGGGACTGGGATTCCAACCTGAATCACTCTGAGTCCAGGGCCTGTCCTTTAATTATACCAGTTTCCTTAAACTTTAGTCATTTGAAATTCACCTATCATTTTTTTTAAACCAAATCTGTATTTCGTTAGAAATATTTTTCTTTGAATAGACTGAGTTTTTACTTGAACAGTATTTATTCAGAAGGAGAGTTTATAGGGCTCCCACAAACGCCAACTCACGACACTGAAGATAAAAAGGCTAACAACGATGACCAAGAGTGTAGTAGAAACACAGTGAAAATCACAGAATGTAGCTGCCCTGTCCCCTGCGGAAGGTCTAACCTGAGGTCTGCTTTCTCTTCGTCACAAAGAGAAGATGCGGACGTGTTAAAGCGTCCTCGGAGGCACCCTTCTACCCGGGCGTGAAAGGGGAGGAGAGAAGGAGCTGGTAGGTGTGGGTGGGGGTGGTAGCGGTGGACGCAAGCCCAGGGTTTCTGAGGGCTGGATACGGTTTCTTTCTCCGGAGTTTGTCTTTTTGGACGAGGGGGGCGCTGGTACAGGCACCTTTCAAATCTCGTTTAGAGGAATTTAACGATCATGTCCAAGTGAGGTGCGCGCCGATTTCTGGGTCCGTGCGGGAAAAAGACGGAGACAGCTTCCGCGGTCTACAACCACCTCCCATCGAGCTGTGACAAGGCCGCCCAGCTCCTCACCTCAAGTCGGCGGTAAAGAACTCAAAGTAGTCGTGCGCGGGCAGCGGGTGCAGCTGCTCCTCCAGCTGCTCCTTGGTGAGGCTGGGAGGAAGCCGCCGGATCACCACCTGAGGAGAGGACGGACGGTGGGCCTGGCGTCCGCCCCAGCGCTTCCACCCCTCGAACGCCGCCTGCGTTTAGGCTGAGGGAGCGCTACGCCAGGAGTCCAGCGGAAACGCCCGCGATGCACGGGTGACAGCACGGCCGTCAGAAGGGGCTGCGCCTAACACAGCTCCTTTCTCGGGAACCCCCACGACTGTGGGCACGACACGTACTGTCCGTGCCCGAGTGGAAAACCCAAACCTCACACGCCCGCGTGGGCGCCCGCCGCCCGGACCGGCACCCCGCCGCGGACCGCAGCGTCTCCGCGCTCAGCCCCGACCGGAAACACCACAGGCTCCAGGCGGGGCGGGAAACGGCCCCCGCCTGGCCGCTGTCAGCGGCGCTGAAGCGGCCGGCCCCGACCCCGGCCCCGCGCTCCCAGAACACGCGGCCCGTGGCCTCGCCCCGTCCGCTCCACCCCAAAGCCCGAGCCCGCCCCGCCTTTGCACAGGACCATCCCTCTTCTCGCGAGGCTCGCCTACCCACCCGCCCCCGGAACTCGCCACCCTTAGCGCCCCTCCGCCCGCCTCCAGCATGACGCCAACCCTCGGCCCCGCCTCACCTCGCCCAAGACCATCCCTCTTCTCGAGAGCTTTGCACGCACCACTCCGTTCTCGCCTCGACCCACCCTGTTGAAGACCCTCCTCCTCTCGCGAGGTTAGTCTGCCGCGCCCTTCCCCCCACCTTGCTCAGAACCGTCGTCTTCTCCTCGCGAGGTTTGCCTGTACCGCCCCCAGAGCCGAAGGACGAGGCTGGTGGCACCTCTGGTTCTCGCCGCGGCGACTCCCGGCGGAACTGGACTTCCCCAGCCGACAGCTTTTCTCTCCCGCTCAGGTCCCGCGCAGCAACGGCCACCCCGGAGCCTCCCACTCCCTCCTTCTCTGAGCGCATCTCGCACCCGCCGCGGAGTCGCTGCTGCTTCCCTCCCGGCCGAAATGTCGCGAGAACTGGGCCACCGCCCCTCCCCCCGGGCCCGTGATGCTCCACGTCCAGCACCCCCTCCGCCTGCCGTCCGGGGCCTGGGGCGTGCCCCGGAGCCGGACCTCCGGCCCGGGAGTGCACGGGGTGGGCAAAGGGCGACTGGCGCGGGTAGCCGGGTCTCGGTAGGGTCTGGGGGCGGCGAGGGGTGCAAAGGCCTCGCCCAGTAGGCGGCCAGCGGGAAATTAGGGACCAACAGGGGACTCGATCCCAGGACCTCAAGCTCAAGACCCCAGCCGAAGGCAACTGACTGGGCCACCCCACCCTGGTGCCCCTCTTTACTTCCTGTCATTAACGAAGTTTCTAAGAAATGGTTTCACAAAAATCACAGAATTTTAGAATTCAGGTTTTTTTTTTTTTTTTAAAGATTTTATTTATTTATTTGAGAGAGAGAGAATGAGAGAGAGCGAGTACATGAGAGGGGGGAGGGTCGGAGGGAGAAGCAGACTCCCCGCTGAGCAGGGAGCCCGATGCGGGACTCGATCCCGGGACTCCAGGATCACGACCTGAGCCGAAGGCAGTCGCTTAACCAACTGAGCCACCCAGGCGCCCTAGAATTCAGGTTTGATTGATGACATTCTGAACATTAAAAAAATCTTACAGTACAAATTTCAAGATAAAGTGAATGAAATATACTTATAAAATAGCTTAAGATTTTATATAAAAAAGTAAGTACATCACAAAATCTAGCTTCCTAGACATCATCACCAAGCCTGTTAAAATGTTGTTTTACATACACACAGAACTATAGACAAAATAAGGCAAAATAATCTCTCAACGTCAGAGTGAATAAAGTAGGTAACTTTGCCACACATGAATGTGGTCCTGAGGTAAATGCTGGTCACATTTTACTTGGGAGCACATCTAATTGGTAAATGGCTGTGGTTTAAAGCAGCAGGTGACCAGAATACCCCTATTCCTCTGAAAATGACAGTATGGTCACTTTAAAGTTGGCAAGGATTCCTTTTTAGGAAACTATCATTCTAAGAGTACAAAACTGGGAAGTAATAGAAGTACCTTTCTTTGATACTCTCTGAAGCCTAAACATTGGCATTAGCTGCTGATCTGAAAAACAGCTTGGATTTGCCTTTTATTTCTTTTTTTTTTTTTTAAAGATTTTTATTGGGGCGCCTGGGTGGCTCAGTCGTTAAGCGTCTGCCTTCGGCTCAGGTCATGATCCCAGGGTCCTGGGTTCGAGCCCCGCATCGGGCTCCCCGCTCGGCGGGAAGCCTGCTTCTCCCTCTCCCACTCCACCTGCTTGTGTTCCCTCTCTCGCTGTGTCTCTCTCTGTCAAATAAAT
>NC_058405.1:112883-161113 GCF_002201575.2 Neomonachus schauinslandi
AAAAAAAAAAAAAAAAAAAGATTTTTATTTATTCATTCGACAGAGAGACACAGAAAGAGAGGGAACACAAGTGGGGAAGCGGGAGAGGGAGAAGCAGGCTTCCCACAGAGCAGGGAGCCCGATGCGGGGCTCGATCCCAGGACCCTGGGATCAATGACCTGAGCCGAAGGCAGACGCTTAACCGACTGAGCCACTCAGGCGCCCCTTGCCTTTTATTTCTTAAAAGCACTGGCAATACGGTGATGGCTCCTTTTTATCAGGAGTTTGCTCTTTGAGAAACGTAAAAAAATCATACCACATGATCAATGAAGAAATTACATGAAGAAATATTTTGGTCTGGAAGGCAAAATAAATGTGAAAACAGTATTAATACCTTCATTTTTATCTATTTTAAGTTCAGTCATTTGATTTTCTTAGCCCTAGCTAAAGGGGGAGGCATAAAAATAGGTACATGTGATACCTGACAGAGAAGAGACCGAAAAGCCATTACATAAAGATGAAAACTCAAAACCTCAGTATTTGAGTCTAAAGAGTAGTAGGTAACTCATGGTCCAAGTGCATTACTGCATTAAACATTCACTGTGGTAAGCTGAAACAGAACTGGGCCCTGGAAGCATCAATAGCTGCATTCAGATTCCTCAAATGTACAAAGCCTTACTTCAAAGACCTGGAGGGCACCTGGGTGGCTCAGTCTTTAAGCGTCTGCCTTTGGCTCAGGTCAAGGTCCCAGGGTCCCACATGGGCTTCCTGCTCGGTGGGAAGCCTGCTTCTCTCTCTCCCCACTCCCCCTGCTTGTGTTCCCTCTCTCACTGTCTCTCTCTCTGTCAAATAAATACATTTTAGGTGAAGATAAAAGTTCTGGTGTTTAAAGGATCATTTCAGATGCCAGGAAAAAAAAAATTTTTTTAAGTGGGCTCCACTCTCAGCGTAGAGCCCAATATGGGGGGCTTGAACTAATGACCCTGAGGTCAAGACGTGAGCTGAGATCAAGAGTTGGACGCTTAACCAACCCACTAAACCAACCAAACCCCCCGGAAAATTCATTCCTGTGCAATCATGCTCTGAATAAATGTCTCCGAAACCATTAAAAAGTAGGATACTGTACCTACTGAAGTCAGGATGAGGGCTTACAAGATTTCGACAAATGAATTATACAATCCTATCTCCATTAGATGACATATTTAAAGCTCTGAATGAGAAATACTGTCAACCAAAAATTTCATATCTGGCAAGACCATTCTTCAAGAAGGAAGGAGAAATGAAGACATCCCCGATAAACAGAAGTTAAGGGAGTTTGTCACTGATCCACAAGTACAAGTACCCTTCAAAAAGTGCCAAAGGGAGCCCTTCAGGCTGAAACGAAAGAATGCTAAACAATAATTTTAAATCCTATCAAGAAATAAAGAACAAGGGTAAAGATAACTACACAGGTAAATATAAAAGCCAGTGTCAGTGTACTCTTGGTTTGTAATTCTTTTTTTCCTGTATGATTTAAAAGGCAAATGAATAAAACAAAATTATAAATCAATGTTAATGGGAACAATGAATAAAGACGTAATCTGTGACAATAGCGATATTAAGAAAGAGGGAAGGCGAGGCAGCAGTGTGTGTATGCTACTAACACTAAATTGGGATTACTCAAATTAGATGGTTATAAATTTAAGATGGAAAATGTAATCCCCAAGGTAGCCATGAAGAAAAACAACAACAAAAATACAGAAATATACAAAATACACAAAAAGATCAACTATAAAATAAGGCAGTGAAAGGAACTGAGGAACAAGAAATATGCGACACGCAGAAAACAAACAGCTGTGTGGCAGCTTAAGCTAAATTCCTTATCAGTAACTACTTCAAATGTAAATGATCAAATTCTCCAATTAAAACCCAAAATGGATAAAAAAAATTATGATCCATTTGTATGCCATCTATAGGAGACTTGCTTAGATACAAAGACACAAAAAGGTGAAAGTAAAAGGATGAAAAAAATATCCCATGTAAATAGTAACAGAGCTGGGCTGGCAAAACTGTTATAAGAGACAAAAAGGACATTATATATTGATGAAAGGGTCAATCCATCAAGAAGATGAAAGAAGTGTATAACATATATGCATCCAGGAAGAGAGCCCCAAAATACATAAAGTCAAAACTGGCAAAATGGAAGGGAGAAAGACACAATTCTACGCTCAGTTTCAGACTTCAACACTCCATTTTCAGTAACAGAATAAGGAGGCAGAAGATCAAAAAGGAAATAGAAGACTTGAAAAGTACTATAAACCAACCAGACCACTCCATCCAACAAAAGGAGAATATACAATCTTCTCCAGTGAACAGCCTATGTTCTCCAGGAAGGACCATAAATTAGGCTACAAGAAAAGTCTGAATACACTTAGAAAGACTGAACTTACACAAAGTATCCTTTCCAACTACAATGGAATAAAACTGGAAATTCATAATAGAAGGGTTGCCAGAAAACTCACAAATATGTGGGAAATTTAACAACACACTCTTAAACAACCGATGGGTCAAAAAAGAAATCACAAGGAAAATTAGGAAAAACCTAAACACAAATGAAAAAAACACAACATAACATTTATGGAATGCAGCAAAAACAGTGCTCAGAGGGAAATTTATAGCTCTAAATGCTTATGTTAAAAAAAAAAATCTTAATTCAATAATAAAACTCTACATCTTAGGAACCAGAAAAAGAATAGGAAACTAAACCCAAAGCTAGCAGAAGGAAGGAAATAAATATTCAACTGGAAATGAAATACAAACTAGAAAAAACAACAGCAAGTTACTAAGAGCAAAAGCTGATGCCTTGAAATGCTCTACAAAATTGCCAAACCCTTAGGCAGATGGACTGAGGAGAAAAAAGAGGTCTTATTACTAAAATCATAAAATGGAAGAGGAGAAATTATGACAGACTTTATAGAAATAAAGGATAACAGGATACTATGAACCAGCAAACTGAATAACCCAGATGAAACAAATTCTTAGAAACATACAAACTACCAAAACTGACCCAAAAAGAAACAGCTGTAACAAGTAAGGAGACTGAATGAGTAATCAAAAATCTCCCAACACAGAAAGGCCCAGGACCAGATGGCTTCACTGGTGAATTCCACCAGATCTTTTTCAAAAAATTCCCAAAAAAAAAAACTGAAGAGGAGAAACTACTACTTAACTCATTTTATGAGGCCAGTATTACCCCAATACAAGATCCAAAACCACTACAGGAGAACTACAGACCAGTAAATATCTCTTATGAATGTATATGTAAATTCAACAAAAAATAATTAAACTGAATTTAGCATTATATTAAAAGATCATACAACATGACCAAAGAGGATTTATCCCAGGATTGCAAGGCTGGTTCAACATACAAAAATCAATCAGTATGTATCACGTTAATAGAATGAAGGAAAAATCTACATGATGTTATATAAACGAACCAGAGATGTCCCCCGTATATTGACCCCCATGTTGTTTACTTCTTCACAGCAGGCGGAGATGGTTAGCTGAAGCCCAACAATACAAAATCCAATTTTTTCACATGTAATTGTTTTAAATATAGCTTAAATAAGCATATCTTTAGCCATCTAGAGCTGGCCTGTTTTGCATACCAGGCAAATCTACACCCAGCATCTGCTAGCAGTAAATAAGACAAACCCCGGGACTGTGAAAGACCACACTGCCACTGCACTTCAGACCCCTTAACCCCGAGACTTCCTGCCCTGCTGCTACCACATTGCCCCCAAAGAGCAGCTCAAATACAGCTGCCCAAATAAAATGGGCTACTGCCACCTTATGGTCATATTTTCCCCTCAAAAGCTCCAAAATCCGAGAACTCTTTACCCCTCACCATCACAACTGATCCACAAAAAAAAGCATTTGACAAAATTTGCAACCTTTCCTGATAAAAAGCAACAACAAAGCATTCAATAGGCTAGGAACAGAAGGGGACTTTTCCAACACTGTGAAGGGCATTGGTGAGAGCCTGCGATTAGCATCACTCTGGATGTTGAAAGACTGAAGCCTTCCCCCTAAGATCAGGAACAGGACAAGGATGCCTGTTTCTGTCACTTCTATTCAACATAATACTGGAGTTCTAGCCAGAGCAGTTATACAAGGAAAAGAAATAAAGGGAATCCAAATTTGGAAAAAGAAGCAGACCTATCCCTATGTGCAGATGACATGATCCTATTATGTAGAAAATTCTAAATAAATACACACTTGTGTGCAAACACACACACTCTGTTAAAGCTAATAAATACATTCGGGATACAAAGTCAACACACAAAAACTGGTTGTATTTCTATACACTAGGAATGAACAATCTAAAAAGGAAACTAAGAGAACATTTCCATTTACAATAGCATCCAAAAGAATAAAATACTTGGGAATAAATTTAACCAAAGAGGTGAAAGACTTACACAATGAAAAGTACAAAGCACTGCTGGAAGAAATTAAATAAATGGAAAGACAGCCTGTGTTCATGGATTAGATGACATGACATTAAGATCTACAGATTCAATGAAATCCCTGTGACAATTCCAATGCCATTTTTTTTTTTTTGGCAGAAATGGAAAAAAACAAAAACAAAACTAAATGCATATGGAAATTCAAGGAAGCCACAACAGCCAAAACAATTCTGAAAAAGAACAAAGTTGGAGGGGTGCCTGGGTGGCTCAGTCGGTTAGACGTCTGCCTTCGCTCAGGTCATGATCTCAGGGTCCTGGAATCCCCCCACGGCGGGCTCCCTGCTCAGCAGGGAGTCTGTTTCTCCCTCTCCCTCTGCTCTCCCCCTGCTTGTGCTCTTTCTCAAATAAATAAAACTTCAAAAAAAAAGAATAAAGTTGGAGGATTCACACATCCCAGTTTCAAAGCCTACTACAAAGCTACAGCAATCAAAACAGTGTGGTACTAGCATTAAGGATACACATACAGACCAATGGAAGAGAATCCAGAGCCCAGAAATAAACCCTCATATTTCTCAACAATTGATTTTTGACATGGGTGCCAAGACTATTCGATGGGGAAAGGAGAGTCTCTTTAAGAAATGGTGCTGGGAAAACTGAATATCCACACTCCAAAGAGTGAAACTGAACAACTTACTATATTTACATAAATTAACTCAAAATGGATCAAAGACCTAAGTTTAAGAACTAAAATTATGGAAACCTTAGAGGAAAACCTAAGTGAAAATCTGCATAACCTTGAATTTGGCAATAGTTTTGTAAATATAATACCAAAACCATAGTAAATAAACAATAGATAAACTTCATTAAGTTAAAAATTTGTGCATCAAAGGACACTATCAAGAGAGTGAAAAGACAGGGCACCTAGGTGGCTCCGTTGGTTAAGCAACTGCCTTTGGCTCAGGTCATGATCCCGGAGTCCCGGGATCGAGTCCCGCATGGGGCTCCCTGCTCAGCGGGAAGCCTGCTTCTCCCTCTCCCTCCGCTTGCCGCTCCCCCTGCTTGTGCTCTCTCTCATTGTCAAATAAATAAAATCTTTAAAAAAAAAAGTGAAAAGACAATGGAAGAATGGGAGAAGAGATGTGTAAATCACATATCTGAGAATATCCAGAATTGATAAAGGACCACAACAGCTCAACAACAAAAAAATAAACAGCCCAATTTAAAAGTGGACACAAATATGGTTTCACTTATTTGTGGAACATAAGGAATAGCATGGAGGACATTAGGAGAAGAAAGGGAAAAATGAAGAGGGGAAAATTGGAGAGGGAGAAGAACCATGAGACTATGGACTCTGAGAAACAAACTGAGGGTTTGGGGGTCGGGGGTTGGGGGATGGGTTAGCCCGGTGATGGGTATTAAGGAGGGCACGTACTGCATGGAGCACTGGGTGTTATACGAAAACAATGAATCGTGGATCACTACATCAAAAACTAATGATGTATGGTGACATAACAACATACAAAACAAGACAAAATAAAATAAAAATAAAAGTGGACACAAGATATGAATAGACATTTCTTCAAAGACGACATACAAATGGCCAATAAGTACAGGATAAGATGCTCAACATCAATAGTTATTAGGGAAACACAAATCAAACCAAAAGAGCTACTCCTTCCCACCCCCTAGAATGATTATAATAACAAAGAAAGAGTAAAAAGCCCTGGTAAGGATGCAGAGAAACCGGAACCTCATGCACTGGTGGTGGGAATATAAAATGGGCAGTTGCTGTAGAAAGTTGGCCAGTTCCTCAAAGTTAAGCACCGAGGGGCACCTGGGTGGCTCAGTTGTTAAGCGTCTGCCTTTGGCTCGGGTCATGATCCCAGGATCCTGGGATCGAGCCCCGCATCGGGCTCCCTGCTTGGGGGGAAGCCTGCTTCTCCCTCTCCCACTCCCCCTGCTTGTGTTCCCTTTCTCGCTTTGTCTCTGTCAAATAAATAAAATCTTTAAAAAAAAAAAAAAAAAGTTGAGCACCGAATTAGGACATGAGCCAACAATTCCACTCCCTGGCATATACCCAAAGGAACTGAGAACAGGTACTCAGGTATTTATACACTCCTGTTCATAGCAACATTATTCACAATAGCTGAAAGATGGAAACAACCCAGTGTCCATCCACAGATGAGTGTGATATAGATGATCTATGTTATGGAATATTACTCAGCCATAAAAAGGAATAAAGTTCTCATAAAAGCTACAAGAGGAATGAACCTTAAAAATATGCTAGATAAAGTTGGACACAAAAGGACAGATACTGTTAAGATTCCACTTACACGAATTGGTCTAGATAGGCAAATTCAGACATAGAATAGATTAGAGATTATCAGGGGGCGCCTGGGTGGTTCAGTGGTTAAGCCTCTGCCTTCAGCTCAGGTCATGATCCCACAATCGCGGGACTGAACCCCGCATCGGGCTCCCTGCTCAGTGGGCAGTCTGCTTCTCCTTCCGCCCCTCACCCTGCTCGTGTTCTCTCTTGCTCTCAAATAAACAAAATCTTAAAAAAAAGAAAAGATTAAAGGTTATCATCAGGAGCTGGCAGGAGGGACGAGCATGGAGTTAATGCTTAACGGAAATGCCGCTGAATTGTACACTTAAAAATGGTTAAGATGGCTATCTACCTCTCTCTATAAACACAGACTCACACACTTTATTTCTTAGAGCAGTTTAGCTTTACAGGAAAATGGAACAGAAAGCACAAGTTCCCATGGACTCCCCACCCACACCTGTATCCACACCTTGCACTGGTGTATTTGTATCAATAGTGATGCATTAATAACTGAAGTCCACAGTTCATGTTATGTATATTTTACCAGAATAAAAACAAAAAACAAAACAAAAAAACAAATGGATGGGGGTATATCACAGGGCCACAGGAGCCAAGCTGAAGGAGCTCCCAATGGCCAACACTGAAACAACCCAAGCCCTAAAATATCATCGTGTAGGATTAGGAATCTAAAATATAAGTCCAAACTGATGGTTGATTAAACGGGAGGAGACACAAATTTTCATTATAGAAGAATTCCAAATAGTATATGCAGATATTCTCCTTTCCAGGGGTGGAACTTAAACTCCTTGGTCCTAAAAACAAACAAATCCCCCCAAAAAACAAAACCTTGGTCCTATTGCGGACAGGCTGAACTTCATGACTTGCTTCTTTTTTTTAAAGATTTTATTTATTTATTTGACAGAGAGAGACAGTGAGAGAGGCAACACAAGCAGGGGGAGTGGGAGAAGGAGAAGCAGGCTTCCCGCGGAGAAGGGAGCCCGATGTGGGGCTCGATCCCAGGATCCCGGGATCATGACCTGAGCTGAAGGCAGACACTTAACGACTGAGCCACCCAGGCGCGCCCCTCATGACTTCCTTCTAAAGCATGCATTATGGGCAGGGGGAAAAAAAAAGTAACTTTACAGTGGAAAAACCTGGTAGGCACCATCAAGATTAACACCATCTGTGATAAGTCATGCTGATATTGTGTACCCCCTAACGTGATTAGAACAGTACTTCATCCACATCTGTGGTATTTTCTTCCCAAAACCAAGAACTCTAGTCCAATACGAGAAATACATCAAACAAACTCAAATCGAGGTTCATTCTACAAAACAACTGACCAGTCCTCAAATCCATCTAGGTCATGAAAGACCAGAGAAGCCTGAGACACAGTCACAGCAGAGAGGAGCCTAAGGAGAGCTCAGTGCAGTGTGGCTCCTGGACGACAAGCACTTCTCCATTATGACAAGGTTCCTTGGTTACTTAAGATGTGAACGGGGAGAAACCCGGTGAGGGGTCTGTGGGAGCTCTCTGCTACCTTTGTAGCTTTTGTCCATAAACCTAAAATCAGTCCAAAAGAAAAGCTGATTGTAAAAGGAAAAAAAAAGACATAATACACAATTTACCTCTTTATTCCTCTACACAGAATTGTTTTGTAGGATCAGAAAACATGTGTTGCAAAGGTGTGCAGTCTGGGTCTCTTCCAGCACGTCTCTAGTCCTAAATGGAGAGGTGCAGTCTGCATTCGTGTCAAGAAATGGGGAATTCTGAAGATAGGACAAGATGTGAGGAAACCCTGACCTCCCCCAGGACAAAATGGAGCTGAGACCTGTCTGCAATCATGTGCTGTGATCTGACATAGAGGTCTCCAGCATCATGTCACTTTCATTCATTTCAATTTCGAAGGTTTCTTCCAAGGAAGGTCTGGGATCTGGAGTTTTCCTTGAGGTTTCTAGTGGTGCAAGCCCTGTTTCTTCTGTAGTCTGTTTTTCTACTTCAAATTCCCTGAAATCCCACGGAGGTGAAATAATGTTTTTTAGTGTCTTCATTGTATGCACATCAAAGTCGTAACATTTTAATTTGTCTTTAATGTCTGCTCCTAAAAGGAAACACCACAAGGAGAGTAAGGTAAGAAACTCCATCATTTATCTGTCATTTCCATGGTCACACTGCCTCCATCATGAGACACAGGTACAGCTCACGAGAGAAAACATTCCCACTCTCCTCTTCTTTTTCTCTTTATTATCAAGGGGGGTTGCTGGGAGACCTAGAAGCACATGCAGTTTCAGTTCCCTGTGGCTCAGCACTGCCCATTCCTAAAGCCCTCCCAGAGTGGGGGAGCCAGCCGGCAGGCACTCGACCTCGCCTGCTACGAACGACAGTCGCGAGACTTACGCACACAGAAACCACAGTGAAAGGAAATACACTTTCCACATATCAAAATCTTAAGACTAATGGACACGAGACTTCCAACAGATGCAATCATTTCTGACATAGACAATATAATTTTACACAGTTCAAACTAATACCTTTCAGTAATAGGTGTTTTGACAGATAATGACATGCAAGCCTTCTAAAAATAAAAATAGTATAGCTTGGTGATTAGAGTTAATCATACTGTATTGCGTATTTGAAAGTTGCTAAGATAGATTTTAAAAGTTCTCATCAAAAGAAAAAATTTTCTAACTATGTATGGTGATGCATATAACTGGACTTCGGGTGATCATTTCACAATATATACAAATATTGAACCATTATGTCCTACACCTGAAACTAATATGCAATGTGACAATTACAACCCGAATAAAAAAAAAATAAAAAGGGTATATAATGACTGGTACACTGTAAGACCATTAGCTTTGTGGGGACAGGCAAAAATGTACGTCTCACTCAGCCCTCTACCTCCAGACTCTCCCTAGCTTTACAGGAATTTTGCATTTAAGCCTCACAATCCTCCTTGAAAAAAAGATGAACCTGAGGCTCGGACCTGCCCAAAGCCACGTGGCTGAGTGGCAGACCTGCGATTTCAACCCAGAGTCTTTAGGATGCCAGAGCTCAAGCTTTATGCTTTAGCTTTAAGAAACTGAGCCATAACATACACACCATAAAGTGTGCACTGCTGGGCAAATCCTCATATATGCATATACCCACATAACCACCACCAGACGGAAAGAGAACACACTTCCAGCTCCCAAAAAACCGCCTCGTGCCCTTTCCAGTGAATACCTCCCCATCCCAAGCCAGAAGTAATCACTGCTCAAATTTTTCTATCACCACTGATTAGTTTTGCTTATTACTAATCTTCACATAAATGGAATTAATCAGTGTATATTCTTTTTGTCAAAATGTATGAGATTCACCTATGTTACAGCAAGACTTAATAGTCCTTTCAAGTGTGTAGTACTCTATTGCATGAGCTCGCCACAATTTCTTTCTCCATTCTCCTATGCGTGGACATTCAGTTATTTCCAGTTAGGTGTAATTACGAACACAGCTGCTGGAAACAATCCTGTGTGTGAGCGCTGGCTTCCCGAGGCCCTTGTACCACTGGGCACACACCTGGGAGTAGAACTCCCACATCCTAAGAGCAGCATGGCAGGTCACCACCCTCACACCCCAACGAATCACACCTCTTAGCCCCCACCCAGGATGACACTGCACTCAGTCGTGTGACTTGTGCGGAACAGAATGTGATGGAAATGATTTTGTGACACTTCCAGCTTTCAAGAGGTCCTGAGACTTTAATTCTCGTCCGTAGAACCCTGAGACCTCCATGCTATGAAGAAGCCTGAGATAAAAGACCCGTAAGAGGCCCAGCTAGGTCAGCTAAGGTCCCCATCTATGCATGAAGCCATCTTAGACCATCACCCCATCCAGTGCCTGCTGACCACAGCTGCATTAGTGAATGAAACCAGTAAACGAGCCACCAATCAACCTACAGAACTGTGAGAAAAAATGCATCCTTGTCAGTTGGAGTGGTTTGTCAGGTAGCAACGCATAACAGATTTAACAGGCCTATTTAACTTTAGCAGACATGTCCAACAGTGTTCCAAAGTGTGGTCCACCAACAATCAACAATACACCAGAGTACGAGCTGCTCCGTATCACCACCAACACCAGGCACTATTAGTACTTTCCATTTGTAGCCAGTTTGGCTACATCTCAGTGACATCTCAGTATGGTTTTAATTTCATTTCCATGATATGTAATGATACTGAGCACATCCATTTGCCACATCGGTGGATATCCTCTTTGGTGAAGCTCCTGTTCAAGTATTTTGCCCATTTGGACCTTTTTTTTTTCTTTTTCAAATTTTTAATTAAATTCTAGTTAACATATAGTACAATATGGCCCCATTTTTTTATTGAACTTTTTATTGATTTATAGGATTTTTTGTATTCTAGATACAAGTTCTTTGACCACTCTACAAATTGTAACTTCTCCCGGTCTATAACCTGACTTTTTACTCTGTTAACAGTGTTTTTGATGAACAGAAGTTCTTCATTTTATTGAAGCCTAATTTAATTAACTTAACACGTTTTCTTCTCATGGTTTTATGTCCAGGTCTCAGGTTTAACCTCACTGCACCCTCGTTACCCTACAAAGTTTGTAACTAAGTGAGTGCCCAAATATAGCAATTTCATCCAGATTTATCTTAAGACTTGCTTATTATTACAAAAAAATTATTTAAAGAATTACATAGCACCATAATGTGAATGTAAGCCAACTTAATATCCCACTGAAATGTAAAAGTTAATATGCTAGTAATATGCTATAAACCCATTTTATAAAGTGCTAATGCCAGAGCCTTTTCGCTTATTAGAAATTAGAAATTATTAGAAACTAAAGTCTCCAAGATTTTTTCCATTGATTAGATTGATTCTCCTATATCACAGCACTTTACACGTACTCTGTAATAGTATTTTGCATATACCGAGTACTCAGTTTTAAAATGCATGAATACTTTAGTAAGGCATTAATTCCCACAGCATTGTTCCAACAAAATAAATGGAGTTCCTTGATGTTAATATAGTTAAATGGTTAGAAAGATAAACTTAGAACCTTACATGAGATTTGAGAAACCTAAACAGAGATATACAACAATCTAAAGAATAGAATACAAGGTCAGTCAAAATAATTATCATCTTACCAATGTAAGCTTCAGAATCACCAATGTACATCTCAATGCAATGACCAAGCATTGTAACAGAAAATGTATCATCTCGCCTAAGACCAAGAGCCTGTCAGAAAAGATTCAGCATGGTTATTACAAGAAAATGTATTTCCTTCTCTTTCACTTAAAAATATTCCTGCAGGATTCAATTCAAAACACTCCAGGGAATCAGGGGGAGTGGGGCTACAAGAGTAGCCATGAACTGATGTCCGTTGAAGTTGGATGATGGTAACGTGGAGGCTCATTACGCCATTCTGTTTTATGTTTGAAATCCCACTCCTCCAAAAAGATTTCCAAAACTGTATCTCCACACAGAGCCTTCTAAGCCTTCTGTATTAATTATGTAAGAAGAGAGGCAAATTACACCATCTTCACACACATTTGAAAGAGCACACAAACCAGAAAAGTTGCTACTCCACGCTTCTGACTAGCTCAGTATCCTGGTTATCAGAGTGGCACTTGCAGGACTTGGATCTCGCCTGAAAATTTTAACCAACCCTATGTGTTTTCTCGTATTTCATCTTTCTCTCCAAATACCATGATTTCATTGACTCTAAGACCCACTTTTTTTCCCCCCCAAATTGTAACATTTCTGAACTTGAGATGTCTTAAAAAACCGGTGGTTTTTTACTACTGCTGTCTGCTGGCCACAGCCATGATGAGTGTCCTGAGTGAGCAGCCTGGACTTGGCAGCCGTGAACAGGTAGACTAGACCACAAACCACATGAACACTCACAATTACAGGAACTGCCGTTGCTGTTGACACTTTCTGGCAGCGTAAGATCTGCAGAGCCAATGTCTTTGGGAGAAACCTAGTCAAGAGCAGGGGGTATGTGCCAGCACCAGAAAAGCAGACCCATCGACTACCCGGTACAAAAGTGATTTAGAAGAACCAAACTCTGAATGTGAAGAATAGAGTACCTTAAGTATCTGTTTCACTTCTCTATTTTCTTTTTTATGTAGATACTAGAGTGATCCCTGATGAAAATCTATGTCCTAATATGTCCAAAAAGAGCACTTTTCCAAGTACCAAAAAATGGAGAGATTAGAAAGAATCATGTAAAGTTTAAAGGTTTATTTGTGTGTGTCTGTGTGAGTGAGTGTGTGTGTGTGTGTGGTCAACTTGCTTACTAATGGGGTCTTAGATTTGGCACGATACGGCATGTGGATTTAGGAGAGATTCTTTCCTTGTGATGAACACAGATTGTTTTCTTCACCGACCAAAGTGATCTAAGTGAATTAATTATAAGTCCTAAGTAGAGAGAATGGAATTTCCTTTCTCCTGCTTAGACAGGGCCAACGAATACCACGGACACATGTATGTCTCACTACACACTTAGGACAAGTCTCACATTTATCTCTAATTTGATGAGTACTGCACAACACACACATGCTTTTCTCTGCAAAGGAAAGAAGAAAGCACAAGGTCGCCTGAAGAATTTTAAAATGGCTATTAAAATAAACACTGCCTAGGGCACCTGGGTGGCTCAGTCATTAAGCGTCTGCCTTCGGCTCAGGTCATGATCCCAGGGTCCTGGGATCGAGTCCCACATCAGGCTCCCTGCTCCTGCTCCACGGGAAGCCTGCTTCTCCCTCTCCCACTCCCCCTGCTTGTGTTCCTGCTCTCGCTATGTCTCTCTCTGTCAAATAAATAATAAAAAATAATAATAAAATAAACACTGCCTAGAAAAACAAGCAAGCAAACAAAAAGCCCCAACATTGCCTAGAAAAGATCTTTAAAAAAAAAAAAAAAAAGTGGTAAATGTTAACTAGACATACTGTGTGGAAATAGTCAACAGCATTTTCAAAGTTGCCCATCAGACTATGGATATACCCTATGGCAGAATACGTGGACGCGTTCTGGGGAATTAACACCAGCGCCTGACGGTGATAATCCAAGGCCTCGGCATACTTTCTGTGAGAGAAGACGAGAGGGAGTTGGGAGCAGGGAGAACGGGAAGAAAGAGAGAAAACAATCAGTAGGTACAGTGAAAGCACTCACTTGCTAGGTCTAAGATGAGTATTCATCCATGTAAAAACATCAGAAACACTTTGGGACATCAGAGTAACAGTTGAGGCTGATAACGGTTCTTCACATCCACCACCGTGTCCCTGGACACCTCCCTGAAATATATCTTCCTGCCTGCTCAGCCAGCCAGCTGAGGGCACCCCCACAGGAACCCAAGACTGACGCTGGAACCCCACTACACTATAAGGCCTCCTTGATGGCAAGAAAACTCCCACACCACTGCTGGTTAAAAGCAACGAAAGGTCCAAAGAAGTTACTTGGGACAGCATTTCCCAGAGTTCTCTGGAATACCTGCCCTGTAAATCTTTTGTGAAAAAAGGTTCACTAAAGTTTGGGAAATGTTGCAGCTCATAATGAATAGTAAAGACTCCAAGATATCCTGAAACAGAAAAACCTGTTATATTTTTAGGAGCCTAGAGTTTCCCAAACTTATTTAACCACAGAATCTATTTTTCAGAGGCTGCTGTGTATCACACCATAAAACTGGTACTAAACCCTACTATCTTAATCCTTCCAAATTAATGTTGAACACCAATTTTTTAATCTAAGGAAATAAAAGTTATTGTAATTCTTTAAACTTCTAGAATATTATTTTACCACCAGAATATAAAAATAAAGAAATGTTTATAAAAACCACTAGAGATAATTATTTTGATGCTTGCTTTATCTGAGCAGCAAAGTACACAGCCGGAACATCTCAAAATAAAAATATGGAAAAGGGCGTTTGGCGGGCTCAGTTGGTGGAGCATGCGACTCCTGATCTTGGGGTCATAGTTTGAGCCTCACACTGGGTGTAGAGATTACTTAAAAATAAAAAAATCTTTAAAAAAATATGAAGAAGGCTACACAAAATTAAGGAAACTTTTAGTCACAAAGAATATTTCTGAAAACGTTCTACTTTACTTACTTAAGCTTCCTGCAGACATGCCCCAAGTTGTTCAACAAAGGCTCCCATTTGTCAACTGTTACCTGAAACACAGCAGCATCAAACCCATGACTCATGCATGCCACTTTTCAGACAGACCCATTCAACCACACCATCACACGCACCTACGAAGGCTGCCCTCTCTCCCAGTGTCTAGGCAGCATGAAGCAGAGTATTTGCTGGATTCTCCATCTTTCTTTCCTATTAGAAGAGACTTCCTGAGGACGCTATTATTTATTAACAGAACTTTGTTAATAAGCCCCACTGTGCTGAAGAAGTTCAACTTCTGTATCTCCAGTCCAGAGCTTTCCATCTCCCTACTAAATATTCCTACTTAGAAAGCTCACAAGCGGGCGCCTGGGTGGCTCAGTTGGTTGAGCGACTGCTTTCGGCTCAGGTCATGATCCTGGAGTCCCTGGATCGAGTCCCGCATCGGGCTCCCTGCTCGGCAGGGAGCCTGCTTCTCCCTCTGACCCTCCCCCCTCTCATGTGCTCTCTCTCTCTCATTCTCTCTGTCTCAAATAAATAAATAAAATATTAAAAAAAAAAAAAAAAGAAAGCTCACAAGCAATGCAAATCCAATGTGCCACCCACTAAACAACTACTATTCTCTCTCCTGCCATCCCAGCTCCCCAACCTCATGCCTTTCTGAGCGCCTGCTTCTCATGCCTGGCACCCACATCATCCCTGACCCCTAGGAACTACCAAAGGCTCATTCATCAGCCCCCTCTGTGTAATACCAATCCCCACGTAACAAGTCTTGTCTGGGCCCCACCACCTCAGGATAAGGTGCAAGGCCCTGAACGATCCACACTTAACCCTCCTGCCCCATTTCTTAACCTTCTCTGTGAACTTAAAATCCAAGCTGTACTGGAGTGGCTCCAACTCAGCACACACCATTCTCTATACCTTCTATAACCTTTTCCTCACTTGTGCCTGGCTGATTATCTGCTCCTGCTTTAGGACGGAGGTGTATGAGGCTGTATCCAAGAGGCCTTCTCGGCCCATCCTAAAGTCTGGGTTAACTGCCCCTCTGTGTGGGTTCCTTTATTTTCTCAATCACAGCTCTGTTTGTGCACTGTTTAATTACTGCCAATTTACTTATCTGCAATCCCCAACCGGTCTAAAGGCAGGAACTATCACGCCAGCTTCCTATTGGCTCCCAACACCAGGCTCAGAGCTTAGGACACAGTCAAACACATGTCGGTCAGTCTGAGCTAACCAAACAACAGACCTGAGCCACACTCTCCAGCTCCCGAGCCTGGCTCCAGGAGGCACAGCCCATGGGAACAAAAACACACCTTTCATGATTCTTAGGCACCATTTGCTTCCCTGTGGCTATTTTGACATTTGCTACAGTTAACAAGTGAAGTCAAACAATATTTCCCGGTCTTCATGTCACTTTTTAATGGGCATTTCATCAATTTAATAGTTTTGTGCATTTGTACTTAAAGCCATTACTGTAAATTTCTGTAAGACTCCACAGTGCCCTCAGATCATCAAAAAATATAGTTTCAACTCTAAGTGTGGTTTGTAATAGTGTGTCTTGAACTTTTCTGTGCATGAGAATCATCTCGGGATCTTGCTAAAACTGCAGACTGTGATTCAGTGGATCTAGGATTGTGCATTTCTAGTCAGCTTCCAGGTGATGCTGAGGCAGTTGGTCTAGTTAAAGCAGCAAGGCTCTAAGGTATGCAACTCTGAAAACTGGGAAAGTGATATGTGGCAACCCCGTATGAACAAAAACACATTCATTATCCAGACTGCCCAAGACTGAGCTGCTCAAGAACCTGTTTTATATACATACATGTACCAACACACAGAAATATAGTGTTTTTAAGTTCCTAGGACAAATAAAAGACTTGGCAGGGATCCAGAGGGAGCTGTGTCCGTGTCAGTAAAGAGGAACCAACAGCCAAGGACGATGTGGGCTACAAGCAAGGCTGCCCAAAAGGAACAGAGTAAAAAGGGAAGTGGCAATCAGAATGGAATAAAACAAAACAGATGTGAATAAAAAGAATCAAGAACCAGAAGAGTAGCAATATGCAAACCCCTTACCTATGGAAGTTGACAATATCTAAAATTGTTAATTTTAAAATAATATCCAGGTATACACATCCAAGACAGCTGGAAAGTTAAATCACGAGCACACATCTTTCATATGGTAGAACCCAGTTAAATATTTCAAACACTGAGAGGTCTAAATATGTATTAAGTACACGGTAAGAAAAAGCCATGATAGGTCTGAATAAAGTGACACCTGGCCTGATTCCTACAGAGGTGGGCACTATTTATCTACCCATTAATCAAAGAGGAGGCTCTTCAGTTCCAGAGAAGGATATCTTATGTTAGATGGTACAGTGCCCAGCAGTGTCCAGTATCACATACTCCCCACATCAAATAATCGACAAATATATTCTGATTACTCCTAAATGTCAGAACTACAGCCTCTTAGGAAGCAAACAACCAACACCTACCCTCTCAATTAGAAACACACTAATTTTATACCATGTAGCAAAATAAGTGCCTGAAATCCAAACATTAACAAGCCATTTGCCAGGGTAAAGATTAGCCCATTGTCTTCTAGGTGAGACAGATTGTCCCTATTATTGTTCTCATTCAACAGCAAACACACTTAAGAGTTACAGATATTACGTAGAATACCTCATTTCCAATTGCTTTAATTTTTTCCAAAGCATCAAGAAACCATTTTTCTGCTGTTTTCCATCTAAAATAAAGGGGAAAAGTTTGCAGATTATTCACAATTAGCAAGTATAAATATTGTAAGAAAAATGAGGTAAACTTCTGTAAATAGTTTATTAAAATTCAAATTTAAAGGTCAGATAAATGATTAATTTTATGGCATTAACATCACAGGTGTTCAAGATTTTAGGAGATAGTTAATTCTCATTACTCTTGGTAATTATATTCCATAAAGTCACTGTGAACACTCTTTTAGCAAATACTGGTGGAAATATAAGGTCAGGTTCCTACAAACCTGTGGTCAACTGTTCAATGTACAACCTGTTTTCCATGTGCTTCTGTTGACTGATACCTTATTTAACATACATGTTGATCCACTGACACTGAACACGGCCTGCAACAAAGCTCATCTGCAGCCCTCTTGTGCGTAAGGGTCACAAACAGCATGTCATACCAGGCTTGGGGATCATTTTAAACAGTAACGTCATCAACAAAAAGCACAAAACTGTGAAAAATGTGACACAAAGTAGACTGCAAAAAAAAAAAAAAAAAATACTCGTTTACTGTATGAGAGCAGTAATAGGAAGGCAGAACGTCATCTGGGAATGTGCATCTGTCTGCAACCGGGAAAGTGCTGACTCTGACTTACAAACCAATGGACTGCCTATTAAATCATCACTCTGTATTATTTTAAAACAGCTCCAAACTTGCTTTTATATATATCAGATTATCCAATTTTTAGAATACACACACACATGCCCCAAAAAAACACTATAGTAATAGTGATTTGTTTTTAAATTAATGTATAATTTAGTGCAGAGGACTACAAAGCGTTTTCTCTTTAGAGTACGACACTGAATTACTTATTCTACAAATATGCAAGGATACAGTAATGTCTCAAATGCCCAGGAAACTTCGAGACTGAGCCATTCTAATTAGTTTAATTTTCAAATTAGGCAACTAAATGAACAACATTTTTGTTTCACAATTGTGGGAAATCTTTCTCAAATATGACTCCAGCTCCTAATCAACAAGGAGATGATGAAGGGTTCTGCGATGCCTCCAGGCCACCCTGTGGGGTGCAGTCACTTGACCATCAGGAACAACTGTCCAGTCTTGGAACTATGAGCCTGTAGCAGCCCACATCCAAGGGGACCAAAACCCGTTTAGTCAAATTTGAAGAAATCCAAGATAACACTTTGTATTTTCTTTTTTAGCTGTCCTCCTCCTTCTCCTAAAATGGTACATATTTAAGAACAAAAATCTAATGAAGAGTCACTGAGGAGAGAAAAACCTTTAGTGACTGAGGTTTTACTTCATTTACAGAAATAAAATAGAAGGGTTTTTTGCCTTTCAGTACTTACTCTCCATTCTGAAATGCAACCACGCCAACCTCGTGCATAACAAATGGGTCTTCCGGTGCAATGCTTAGTGCTTGGCCAAAGAATCTTTCAGCCAATTTTGAGTTATTGGTCAATCCATATTCTAATCCGATGTACAGCATTGGCAAATGACACCTAAAAATATTGGAAAATTTCACATATTCAACACCTAAAACTTTGTAATTCGGCAGAAACTAATTCATCAACTTAAATTAACTTAAGCAAAATAACTTAAACACAGCCAAAAAACAAGGTGCTTACTTTTTTTCTAACACTTCATTTACTGATATTTAATCAAGGTCTAATAGGTTTTTAGACTGTTCAGCTACTACTTCTAAAATCTATCAGCAACCTACTCATCTTTATTTTTCATCATTCTACAGTAAAAACAAAAACAAAAACAAAACAAAAAACCTCTGAAGCAGAAGGGCAGGTGTGTGCTTCCTGTTTTCTTCCACGATGCTAAGGTCAGACCCTTAGCCTTGACTGCCTTCCCTCCTCTCCTCTTCTGATTTGGCACCGTGTGTCCTTCATGACGTGTTCAATGTCAGACCCTCAGCCTTGACTGCCTTCCCTCCTCTCCTCTTCTGATTTGGAACCGTGTGTCCTTCACGATGTGTTCAAATTCCACTTCCCTTTGTGAAATGCTTCTGACTTTCTAACCTAAATGGCTCTCCCTTGTGTGGATTCCTATTATCTCAATTCCTATCAGTTCTATGCCGGGGAGTTCAGAAGTATGTTGTGTATACCCCATCTTCACATCCTCTGAAACAGTTCTAGGCACAGAGTACGTACTAACCACTTCTTAACTGAATCTTCATCTCTTGTCAGACCAGTAATTACATTACAAGAAACAGAATAATATTTCTTTGAAGATGGATCTAAGAAAGTATATAAATATATGCTTTGGTTTTAATCGAGAATCATGATTCAGATAAAGACTCTATCACCTACAGAAGGATTGTGAAGAACCCTTTAAAAGGATTTACCTGGAGGAAGTACTTCCAAAATGGCAAAGTAAGGATCTCCAAAACCCTCCTCCATAAAAGCAACAAGAACACTGCCAAATTATCAAAATAAACTTTTTCAAAACTTTGGAAGTTAACCAAAGGCTTACAACAATCTGAGGAGTCTTTATTCTAGAAAAATAGCTGAAGTGTGGAAAAGACACAGGGAATAATTAGCAATCTGGGGGTGAGGGGGGAAGAATCAGTCAATAGAAACTGTCTGGGACAATGACCAGTTGTTGGATGTACTAGACCAACACTAATAAATAGAAAATCTCAAGTTGAAAAGTAAAATAAGTAAAATAAATTTTAAAAATTCACTAGAAGGGTTTGACAGCAGTTTGAACAGGCTGAAAAATCAGTGAAATTGAAGATAGATCAACTGAGATTACCCAGTCTAAGGAACAGAAATATAAAAGAAGAAAAATGAACAGAGCTTCAGAGACCTGTAAGATGCCACCGAGCACACCAAAATATGCATGATGAGAGCCCAGAAGGCAAAGGGAGACAGTAAGGGGCAGAAAGATGATTTGAAACCAAAGAGTTTTTGGGCCAAAAACACCCCAAAGCTTAAAAAAACCTCCAAGTAGGCTACTCAGAGATCCACACCTAGACAAATCATAGACCAATGAAAAAGCAACCCCCCCATCTTTAAAGGAGTGAGAAACTACAACTAATAACACACAAGAGATTCCCAATATGATTAACACCTGACTTCTAATCAAACACCTGGAGGCCAAGAAGGCAGATGGATGACGTTTAGAGTGCTGAAAGAAACAGAGCGCCAACCAAGATTCTATACCCAACAAAACTATCCTTGAAAATGAAGGTGAAGTCAGGAATTTCTCAGGGCAGCAAAAAGCTGAGAAATCTCGTTGCAGATTCACCTTACAAGAAATACCAAAGGGAGTCCCTCAGGCTGAAATGAAAAGGACACTAGACAGTAACTCAAATCCCACGTTAAAAAATATAGCTTAGTAAAAGTAACCACATAGATAAACGTAGGACAATATAAATGTATTCTTGTTTGCAACTCTTTTCTTCTATCTGATTTAATAGATAACACAACAATAAATTTGTGTTGAGGGACTTACAATGTTTAAGATGTAATGTGTATGATAATAGCACAACAGAGGTAGGAGGGAACAGAGCTATACAGCGGTGAAGTTTTTATATACTACTGGAATTAAGTTCCTGTGGTAGAGTAAGAAATATAATATAGGTCTTCCCCCCTTATTCTTGATACAGAGCACCCAAAACTCTCGCAATTTCCTGAGTGATGGGAGTCTCTTTTGTTATTCATGACCCCTTTTGATCACCCCTGTTTATGCTAAAGAAGGGCAGGGCTCTGCAAGAGCCTTGTGATGGGACTGGTCACCAGAAGGACCAAGTGATGAGAGGGTTGCAACTTTTTTTACCACCCACTGACCTCCCAGGAAGGGAAGGATTAGAGATTGAGCCCCATAAAAACTTTTGAACAATGAGCCTCAGAGCTTCTGGGTTGGTAAAGCACAAAGCAGTGCTGGGAGGGTGGCATGCCTGGAAAGGGGTAGAAGCTGTGGGCACCCCCCCACCCACATACCTTGCCCTGTGCATCTCTTCCATCTGGCTATTCCTGAGTGTATCCTTTATAATAAGACAGAAAATGTAAGTAAAATGCCTTCCCGAGTTCAGTGGGTCATTCTAGCAAATCATCAAATCTCAGGAGAGAGTCATGGGGACCTCTGATTCACAGCCAATCAGAAGTAAAAGTGGCCTGGGACTTACCACTGGCATCTGAAGTGGGGAGGGGCAGTCTTGTGGGACTGAGCTTACCCTGTGGAAGGTCTGCACTAAGTCTGGGTAATATCAGAACTGAATTGACTTGTAGGACCCAGCTGGTGTCCAGAGAATCAAAGAACTGGTTATTGGTGTTGGAAAGCCCCTCTGTTGGTATTAATCCAAACAACCATTTTAAGATGTTAACTGTAATCTCCAAGATAACCACTAAAAACAAAACAAAACAAAACAGAAAACAACAACAAAAAACCACAACTCAGGGGCGCCTGGGTGGCTGTCAGTTAAGCGTCTGCCTTCGGCTCAGGTCACGATCCCAGGGTCCTGGGATCGAGCCCCGCATCAGGCTCCCTGCTCAGCGGGAGGCCTGCTTCTCCCTCTCCCACTCCCCCTGCTTGTGTTCCCTCTCTCGCTGTGTCTCTCTCTGTCAAATAAATAAATAAAATTAAAAAAAAAAAAAAAAACAAACCAAAACTCAAAAAACATACTATAAGGAAAAACCAAGGAATTAAAATGTATGTTACGAAATAGCTAATACAAAAGGCAATAACAAGGAAGACCAAAAAACATGTGACATAAAATAGCAAAATGACAAACATAAATTCTAACTTCTCAGTAATTATGTAACACAAAAATGGATTAAATTCCATCAAAAGGCAAGACATTGGCAGAATGGATAATAAAACCACAATCCAACTACATGTTGTCTATAAGAGACATACTTTAGATTCAAAGACACAAGTTAAAAGTAAAAGGATGGAAAAAGACCATGCAGACAGTAACAAAGGAGAACTGGTGAGATTATACTAATATTAGACAACATAGCCTTACAACAAAATTTGTTACCAGAGACAATGAAGGACCTTCTATAATAATAAAAGTTTCAATCCATCAAGAACCGAACAACAGAGACCCAAAATACATGTAGCAAAAACAGCCAGAACTGGAGGGGAAAAGAGGTAATTCACACAGTAATAGCTGGGAGGCTTCAATACGCTACCTGCCATAATGGATAGAGTAATGGGCAGAAGACAAGACGTGAACACTACCAGCCAACCAGAACCAAGGGATTACAATAACACTGTACCCAAAAAGAGCAGAATTCTCAAGAATATCCCAAACATTCTCTACAATAGACCATGTTAAGTCATAAAACAAGCCTCAATAACTTTGAAAGGACTATGTTCAGGCACCTGGGTGGCTCAGTCAGTTAAGCAACTCCCTTCGGCTCAGGTCACGATCTCAGGGTCCTGGGATTGAGTCCCGCATCGGGCTCCTTGCTCAGCGGGGAGCCTGCTTCTCCCTCTCCCTCTGCCTGCTGCACCCCCTACTTGTGCACTCTCTCTGTCAAATAATAAAATCTTAAAAAAAAAAAAAAAAAAAATGAAAGGACTATGTTCTCCAACCACGATGGAATTAAAATAGAAATCCTAAAAGAAGGAAATTTGGGAAATTCACAAATACGTGGTAATTAAACAACATACTCTTACCTAACCAGTGGCTCAAAGAAAAAATTCATAAAGGAAATTTTAAAATATTTACACAATTTCAAACATTTATCCAAACACAGGGCAAGTTGAGAGAATGCAAAGTTGTTCTGATGGGGACGAACTGAAAAGAATAATGCTTATCATGACGAGCTGATTTGAAATTTCAATTGGATAAAGTTTGTTAGACTGGGAAACAGTGTCATTGGTTTTGATTCTTACGGAGGAACTAACAAACAACTAATAATAACTATTCTGGGTTTGTGAGCACACAGAGGAAAAAAAAAGCACACTCTAGCCTGCGCTCATAAGAAACAACCCACGGTAAATTATGGAGATTTTTCTCCTGCCAATTTATCAGACTGATAGGTAGGTAGACATGGGAACCAAGCTTCAGCAAAGCACTGGATGAAGTCTCACACATCTTGGTGGATAAACTGAAGAACCCTGAACTGGGTATCGAGGACCATTTAGGTGAATCAATAACCGGATGAACAATTTTAACCTGGAGGATTATTATTTTTTTTTAAAGATTTTATTTATTTGAGGCGGGGGAGAGGAGCAGAGGAAGAGGGAGGAGCAGACTCCCTGCTGAGCAGGGAGCCTCAACGCGGGGCTCAATCCAGGACCCTGAGATCATGACCCAAGCCAAAGTCAGACGCTTCACCAACTGAGCCACCCAGGCACCTCTGGAAGATTATTTCTGTTAGTATTAGGACTGAATTTGTATGTCCCCTGCCTCGACCAAATTCATCTTAAGCCCTACCCCAATGTGACTACATTTGGAGAAGGCCTGTGAGGAAATAATAAAGGTTAAATGAGGTCCTAAGGGTGGGGACATGACACAGCAGGGCTGGTGCCCCTGTGAAAGGAAGAGACCAGAGCTCTCTCCCTGCCACATGAGGACACAGTAAGAAGGTGGCCATCTGCAAGTCAGGAAGGGCACCTTCACCAGGGAGACCAAATGGGCCAGCACGTTGACCAGCGACTTCCCAGCCTCTCTGGAGCTGTGAGAAAATACATGTTCATTCTTCAAATTACCCAGTCTATTGCACTTTGGTTAAGGCAGTCTGAAGAGACTAAGGCAGTTAGGGAGCTATTTCCTTTACAATAATGTGCATGGACAACAAGTTAGATATAAAAGTCATATACACCCCATCTAATAGAACTGAAAAAAATCTGGGCATCATTAATAACTTACATGTAGAACTGGGCGCCAAAGTTTAAGTCTGATAGTCTGAAAAGGATTAAACCTAACAAGAGAACATTCAGTGCAAATGAATATATGATCCCAATCCTGAATACTACAAGCAAACAAACCAAGGTAGCTAACTTTTACGGACTGCTCTCTGCACATCAGGTATTGTTCAAAGTCTGTAATTGGTACTGTCTCAATTACTCCCAGGATTACTCCGAGGAATAAGTACCATGATTACACCTATTCTTCAAGAGGCTACCTACTTTGCCAAGATCATCAGGCAGTCTGACCTACTGTACTCCTACTACCTCTCCAGAGACGGAGGCAGCCCACATAAAAGAACACTGCACAGCAGGCCTAGGGCTAGGGTTAGGGGAGTCCAAAGAGAGTGGACGGAAATTAACAGCAATACTTAACATCAATATACCTAAGATTGATATAAATCTAGAACACTGGCAAATACAGTCCACTAAGCCCACAGCAAGTACCTTTTGGACTTAAATAGGATATAAATAACAATTTGCATATGAATACTTTCATTCTTGCATGAGCGTGAGAAGGAGCTTCTATCCTCATCTCTTCCCTCAGCTTAATTTCCCAGTTCCCTCTGTATTGGTTAAGGTGAACTGCTAGACAAAATCACTACACCAGCCTCTCGTTCCCTCAATTTCCAGTTATTTTACAATCATAAGCTACTAACAAGACACAAGTAAGATATTTTTGTTTAGTTCAGCAACCAAATGGCGGTGGCGGTAATAACGGAATCGTCATTTTGTGAGCAAAAGCAATCCTTCGTGGATTTTACCGCGTGCTCTGCCGTACCCTTTCATCAGCTGTGCGGCTGTGAAGTAGGCAGCCATGGCCTGGTCGTGCTCACTCTCCACTGCAAACGAGTGCCCGTACGCTACCCATGCAGGCCCGTAAGTCTTCTCAAGTGTTGTTGCTTTGCTGAAACAGGAGATGTCATTCTAGTCATACATGCATTCTTAAACTGTTAATCTTATATAAACTGATGGCTTCGAGAATATTAGAATAAATGAGCTCTCAACACATTAAATACTTACACAACAATTGTGTTAATTCATTTGAAATAAAACAATGCTTAATAGTACAAGCAAAATTTTAAGAAATTTTAAGAGAGGTCCAGAGCTTTTTAGGTACAATAACCCACTGGCATCCTGTGGAGAATTTACAAATATTACTTAATCCAGGAGCTTTGTTTCACTAATGGTGGTGGCAGCAACCATTTAATAAGGCACCATGTTAGAGGCCTTATATGCATCACCTAATCCTAATACCTTGCAAGATAAATTATTATATTTTAAAGATAAGGATACTAAGCCTGGGAAGATTAAGTGACAGCCATGGATGGTGGTAAGAGAGTCACCCTGGTTCTGCAGACTGGGCTGCATGGTCTCAAACAGTTGTTAAGTAATCCCCAGTCAGCAGACACACTGGTGACCCAGACCACAAAACATGGAAAACATAAAGGATGAGATTCCCATTTTCTAGCATTTTATTTTCTATGCTTTCTATTACTCAAATGTTCCTTGTTTCATGTGGAGTCCGTCACTTAATCGGAGGAGCATATCTTCCTACTCCACGAAAAAGCACAAGTAAGTTCTAAAATGCATAATGCTCAACTAATCAGAGAACGCCTCCCTATTTTTTTCCTAGTGAAAGATCCCTACATGTCATCCTCCTAGTTTTCCTAACAAGCCTGGGATACAAGTATTGGATCATTCCCATTTTTAAAGAAGAGAGGGTCAGAGAAATTAACTTTCCCAAGGAATTACAGCTAGTTAAGTGGCAGGACTTGCATTCGAATTCAAATCTGGGTCCAAAGTTTATACACTTTCCCTTAGAGCCATTTTCTATTTTGTTCACGTGGAAGAAATCAGTTATTTTAATATTTTAAATCTCTAGTAATTCTTCCCACACTAACCATTTTTCTGTACTTGAATAATTGAATAATACTGGCTAAGGAGCTTGACTGGGCTGCGCGGAGTTCCTTAAGCCAAGACCACAGCAGATCCTTATATAAACCAGTTCACTATGCCAAGAATTCTGTTCTACAGTCACATTTAGTGATCCTAATCTCAGGTGGTTTCATGTAATTTTACAACTGTTAACAAAAAATGTCCTAAAAGGTTAACAGTATCTCCGTAAATGAAAAACAGGCTTCAAATTAATTATTGTTTCATATTTCTTCTCATTTATAAATAGAATTTAAATATACCATAAGTTCTTAAAAAGGTACATTAATTGATACAACTGAACTGAATCTGCTAAAGAAATCATTCTTTCATACTGCTTTTAAATTACCATTGTATTAAAAAGGATGAAGAAGAAATCATTTCCTATAGGCTTATTACAGAGAGAGAAAGACAACAGATTCATACCTGAGATATCTTCTGGCATGTTCATTTTTATGACCAACCATGAGATAGTAGCATCCCACTGCAAACCAAGACACCTACAAAGTTCAAAATTTATCGTTGACCAAAGATGCTTAACTTGGAACTGGAAATCTCTAACATATTAGGCCAGAGAGTGGACTAGATGTCCCATCACATGTTCTAGCTCAAGTTATTCTAGTTCAAGTTAGAAACTTCTCTGAGACAGGCTGTCTATTAAGTCCTAGATGAAAAACAACAGGTTCTTCCTCAGCGTGCCTTCAACGAAGTCCCTGCAGCATTCGATAAGAATATGAGGTTCCTAAACACTTAGTTCAAATGCCAGCCTGCATCGTGTCTTCCCCAGCTTGACCCTGGCGCTAGCTGGCACCAACCAGGATCGACCTCATTAGCTGACTTCTCTTGCACTGGTTTTGCCTCTTTCTAAATTATTTTCACACTAGCCTAGGGTACAGATTCTTGTGTGAGCCTTAGGCCTTGATCCCTGACTTCTGTCTCTAAAGACATAGCTCCTGATTCCAGTTTCAATTTCTGGGTCCTGGCTGTGATCCACAGCAGTGTGGGAGACACAAGGATTCAATCACTACACAGTTCAGTAAGGTATCTTACACATGCAACATGAAAAAGCATTACTCCCAAGAGGTGAGAGTATGACTTTCACTTTTAACATTTTTCTGTATGTCAAGTATTCTAAAATAAGCATACATAGTTTCTATAACCGGAAAAAAAGGATTTTTGTCTTAAGCTATTATTTGAAGATACTTCAAAAAAGAAAAAAAAAACCTTCATGGACTGAAAAACTTAACGCTGCTTCTAATTATCATAGCACTAGGAGGTTCTCCTCCAACACCGTGAAATAAAACATTATTTGCTTGAACTTAAATATAAGCTACTACTTAAACACCAGTTAAATACATTTTTAAGGTTCAGTAAAAAAAAAAAAACAAAAAAAAAACCCTAAGAAAAAAAGGCATACATTTACTTACAGGATTACTAGGATACAGATCCACCAACTTATGAGAAAGATAGAAAAGTTCTACATTAGAGAAAAAGAAAAAAAAAAAATTATATACAATGAATTTTAAGATAGGACTTTCCTCCAGTTACAACTCTCCACAATCACATAGATTTTGTTCTCACAGTAGCAATTTCTTAATTTTCTTTCTTTCTACCTAATGAAATATACAAGCTGCACAGGGCAGTTGCTACAGCTGTTTCATTCACCTCCCCTGCCCCCATTCCTGACCCCATAAATGGGTGCTGAGTGCTTCTAAGTGGCTGGAAAACCGGGTGAGTGGCACAGCACGTCATGGTGCTTAAGAAGTAATGTCTCAGCGCTTCACCTATCTTAAAAACTGATGTCCCCGACTCCATGGGCTTATTATGGACCATCTTAACCACCCACAACCAATCTGAGTAACCAAACTTCCAAGTTTATCAAATCAGCAAGATGACTTCTTCTTGAGTAAATAATGTGGAAGTCCTAACACGCCCTGATGACATTTCCTACATGCAGACTTGGACTCATTAACCGTCTGAGCCACCCAGGCACCCCTCAGACTTGGACTCATTAGACCAGGACAGCCAGAGTGACTGCATCCACAACAAGCTCCGGGAGATGTGATGCTGCTGGTCCACAGACCACATTTTGAGCAGCAGGGGTTTGGAACTGGAGTGTCTGGCTTTTTAAACTCCTGACAGAGTTCACTATTCAGTTTAAAAGATTTAAGGGCAAATATCATCCAAACATAACTGAATGTTTCTGCAATGTTAAAATACGAAAAGCACAAGCAAAAACAATCTATCCCCCTCCAGTTTCTAAACGGTTACTGCCTTCTGTCTTATCAATTTTCTTATGGATTCTACAAAAAAAGGAAAAACGGAAAAACTGACCCTCAGTACTCTAAAGCTTATGTAACCTAAACCACAAACTACATTTGAGAAAAGGAGGCAGGGATAAAGAAACAGTGTTGTGGTGACATAACAGAATTGTGTCATTTTAATAAGCCTTTCTTACCCTAGCTATTACTTGTATTGGAGAATTCCATTATGTTGTCACCTGCAATCTCAATAATCCAGAATTTAGGAGACAAAATTTCCAGAGTTACAGAAATTTTCTTTTGTCTTAAAATTATTACTTTTTTAGGGGCACTCGGGTGGCTCAGTCGTTAAGCATCTGCGTTCGGCTCAGGTCATGATCCCAGGGTCCTGGGGTTGAGCCCCGCATCGGGCTCCCTGCTCAGAGGGAAGCCTGCTTCTCCCTCTTCCATTCCCCCTGCTTGTGTTCCCTCTCTCACTGTGTCTCTCTCTGGCAAATAAATAAGGATTTTATTTATTTATTTGCCAGAGAGAGAGTCCACGCACAAGCAGGGGGAGCAGCAGGAAGAGGGAGAAGCAGGCTCCCCAACGCAGGGCTTGATCCCAGGACCCTGGGATCATGACCTGAGCCAAAGGCAGACGCTTAACCGACTGAGCCACCCAGGCGCCCCTCAACAATTACTATTTTATTTGTTGTTTTAAGGAGGCTCCACACCCAGCGTGGAGCCCAACACAGGGCCTGAACTCACAACCCTGAGATCAAGAGCTGAGTCAAGAGTCGGATGCTCAACCAACTGAGCCACCCAGGCGCCCCAACAATTATTATTTTAATTAAAAAAAAAATTTTACCATTTGCTTTATTCAGCTCCACAAGTGTCCCTATATGTACAGGTAAACAGTTTGCATGGAAAGGATCTTTCTCCATTACTCTGAAAGTCAAAGCAACACACTTACTACACCAGCAACAGTACATAACAGAACATAACTCGTTAAAATTAGCTATGTCTAAATACTCATTACAGCATTATGTAAAATACTATGGGTTACAATACTTCTTCACTTTCTAATTCATCTTCAGGTTGGCACAGTTAAGGTAATGATTATCTTATAAATGAAAGGGAAAATTCTGGTTTATTTGTTAGGAACAAAAATAAACACTATCACACATATTTATTTCAAATCAATAGAACTATAACCCATAAAATAAGGAATCCAATTATTTAGAAGGATTAAAAACAATATGAAATATTAAACAGATCATAAGCATTTGTCAATTAAAAGTTTTGTGAAATCAAGGATTTTAAGCAACCCCAAAGATCTGTTAAAAATAGCACGTGTGCTCACTTCAACAGCACATACGTTAAAAACAGCCTATGTAATTTAGCTAAGAGACAAGTTCGAATCGTGTGCACTTGAAAACTAGTATAGGAGATGGCCTGGCTAGTTAGTGAGCCTGACTGAGTACCCAGTATCTAGAGGATTTTACCAGTCCCTACTTTAACAAAGAATGGATTTTATAAGACTACATGCCAGTATCGTATTTTCAAACTTGCAAATTATAAAAGACAGATGAGGGGCAGGTCTATTCCCAAGGTAATGGAATAAAGCAACAGTGTGCAAAAACCTGTGTCTGTAAACTTTTAAGACAAGAGTAACCCCTCTAGTACTCCACAAAAGGTAAAGGCAACTTAAATTATCACCAATTAGTTCAAGATTACTCAAAAAGCAGTCCCACACCCTTCTTAGGTAAAATGGGACTGGACTCTATGCTCCTACACAGAAATGAGTAGATATACTTACACAGAAGTAAGCTTGTAGCACATTTTAAAATCACAGTTATAATAATGTCTTTCAGCTAAAGACACTACCACATCCAGATTCTCTTGCAAACCATCTATAGACTCGGGGAGGACAGTTTCACTAGGTTTATTATACTGCAACAGAGAAAGGTAAACATGAACTCAGTGAGCAGCACAAATCAAATGGCAGACTCAAATTGGTCCAAGGGCTCGGGTTTGCACAGGGCAGGTGTGAGCCTCTGGAAGCTCTAACTTCCTGTCTCATCTGTCCTCCTCTCAATTAGCTCAACTCTCAATTTTATCACGGAATTCCAGGGAGAAGTATTTTACAAATTACAAGCTCAGAAAGCATAAGAAAAAAATCCTCATTTTCATACAACATCATCCCATTTATTTAGTTCAATCTTTTAGTATAAAAGGAGCCCTAGGAGAAAGACATGTTTTTGGAAGCTTTTTTAGAAATCCTAGCATATATTTTAAGTAACCAATTTATTCTTGCAAATGTGCTAAATTAATAAAAATTAACTTTTAAAAATTTAACTAGTAAAAAAAATTTAACTAGTAACAGAGGCCAAATTTAATGAAATATTTACATAAAGCAAATACTATGTTTTTACTTACCTTTTTTAATTTGTTCTCAAAGAGAAAGCGTAGCAATTCCTGTTCTTCAGTACAGAGCTTGCTAAGAGGTAGTGACTCAAGAAGTTCTTTTTCTTAAAATATGTTAAGAAAAAAGAATATCCTCACAATATTTATGGGGGAAAAAACATCAGCAATGAAAAATATTCTTCTATAATTCTTGGTCTAAATAAATCAAACTCAGAATAGAAAATAACAAGATCAAAATGTACTAGAAAAACTAAGATAGTGGTTCCAGACCCAGGTGATGAGAACTACCTGGAGGGCTGAGCCATGAAGCCTTTTAGGCAACGCTGGTCATCACCAGATGCAAGGACTAACTGGCTAGTTTCCCAACCTCACTCTGTGTGGACAATTCTATCATGTTAGCTGTCCTAAGCACCACAGGATGGTTATAGCAGGATCTCTGATCTCTATCCACTAGATGCCAGTAGCAACCTCGGACTCCCATGCCCAATTTGTAAAAATCAAAAATGTCTGTATGGGGCAAAATCAACCTGGCTGAGAACCACTGCGCTAGGCTAAACTATGCTCGAACCCCATTAATACAACATCTCCACTTTCTCTCCGTTTCTTGCATGAATCCCCCTCACATTACTGCTCACATACTAGGTCTATGGTTCTGAGCCCTAGTTGTACCTTAGGGTCATCTGAGAGCTTTAAAACATCTGATGCCAGGGCCCCACCACCAGATTCTGTTCCACTTGTCTGGAGTTGGGACCTGCACACTGATGTTTTTAAAGCCCCTCGGGGCTTTGAGCTGCAGCCAGGTTGGGCGCCTCTGAATCAGATCCTGAGAACTCCGTTTACACTACTTTAAGTCACTTCTCCAAAAGATGGTCTCATCACATCAAAACCCCTAGAGATTCTGATAGCAAGGGGCACTGTACACTACTGTCCTTTGCAATGTGCTCCACATTTAAAGATGCTAAGGAAGTTAATAGGTCTATTTAAACCTGCACATACTCTGCTCTTGATTCTACAGATTTCAGAGGAAAAAAATTCCAAACAATATTAATTGTGCTAAACATGAAAACACCTGAGTTTCCAAACCTTCTTGGGCTGTCAACATGTGATGTGATGTTAAAAGATCAAATGCTTCAAAACAGTAGGCATCGAGCTTCAAAGCTTCTTTGTAGCTATAGGTAGCTAGAGCTCGGTTATCCAGGGCATCGTAGATCTTCCCTCGTAGGAGACAAATAGAACTCTTTATCTGTTGGAAAAATGATGAGTCACACACTAAATCAATACTTCTAAACTTAACTTTTGATCAAGAATTATATATTATCTGGGGCACCTGGGTGGCTCAGTCGCTTAAGCGTCTGCCTTTAGCTCAGGTCATGATCCTGGAGTCCCAGGATCGAGTCCCACATCGGGCTCCCCGCTCAGTGGAGAGCCTGCTTCTCCCTCTGACCCTCCCCACTCTCATGCTTTCTCTCTCTCACAAATAAATAAGTAAAATCTTAAAAAAAAAAAAGGAATTATATATTATATGAAGACTGAGACTTTTCTTAACATCTAAAAGGATTTGTTCCATCCCAACTGTCAGACAGTATAAATTAACAGAAACAGGAAAGCAAAGTAAAACTTCTCTCATCTATCTCTCCTAGACTCTTCTCATTTCAACAATCTTTTTTTTTTTTTTAAGATCTTATTTATTTATTTGAGAGAGAATGAGAGACCAAGAGCAAGAGAGGGAAGAGGATCAGAGGGAGAAGCAGACCCCCTGCTGAGCAGGGAGCCCGATGTGGGACTCAATCCCGGGACTCCAGGATCATGACCTGAGCCGAAGGCAGTCGCTCAACCAACTGAGCCACCCAGGCGCCCTCGTTTCAACAATCTTTATAGAGCACGTGTCACTACTACTTTGCTCCTTATCTGTTATGTCTCAAAGAGGGTAATGATTTAGATAGCAAACAGCATACAAATATTAGAACTCAGGCAGTTTGACAGGCAGGTCTCAATGAAAGATTTGGAAATTGGAAAAATTAGAAAATGCAGCAACATAGCACAACGGTCATGGATTTGTAGGACTGGACAGATCTGAGTTCAAGTCCCAGCTCTGATGCTTACTAGTGACTCCAGACAAGTTTCCTTCCCTCATCTAACGTACAAGGCCCCGAGAACTAGAGGCAATAGTTCTCTGCATAGCTAGTACATGTTAAGGTGTTCACACAGTAGCCACCTCACTACTACCATTAACAAGAGGACAAAGTAATCCAACTTATATTCCAGAATCTGACCCTCAAGAAACATGTAACTAAACTTAGAGATGATCCAGAGACAGGCGGCTAAAACGGGTAAAGGGCAAAGAAAATTCATCAGAAAATCCAAACCTAAAAATATGAGAGGATATAACAAGCGAATCTTAGACCTATTCAGTACCCTATGACTTGTAAAAAAAAAAAAAAAGTAATTTCATAAAATAGTAACGTATTACAAATAAACCATGCATTTCTTAGCGGGTAAATTAATGGATAAGCAGTCCAAAAATAGTAATGGTAACACCAAGCTCCCTCATAAACACCTTTCTTAGCAGAAAAATGAATGTGCTTCTTAGCACATAAATAGATATAACAAGAAGGCTGTTAAAAAAAAAAGAAAAAAAGAACAGTCCAGACTAATAATCTGTCTGTGAATATTATGTGACATTATATAATCTCTGCCAACAAGGAACTTGCAATTTCAGGCAGGTATGAAGTATATCAACTGAAGTATACAAAATGACACAAATAGTAACACCCAACCACTCCCTGGAAAGAAGCAAACTAAGGTAATCAAGGTTTCATGGGGTAGGTGTTGCAACACAGTAAGATGGGGAAATGTTACTCCACCTGCAGGAGTAGTTTAACGTGTCAAATAGGAGAAGAAAGATCTCAAGTCAGCCTATTTCAGATTCAAGCATATGAGGACATAACTTCAACTTCCAACTAAGGACTCAGAAATGTCTCGGAATCTTTTTGTGTTTCAGTGGCAAATAAGTTGGGAACCAAACTGTTCTAACATAGTTATACTCAAATAAAAGGTGATTTATGTTTGCCATGTCATGGGAGTAATTCTTACTGATGTTACTGAAGCATGCTTACTGCAGCATGACTTACCGAAGACTGTGACATTTCCCAGTCACTGGAGGGGTCTTTCAAGCCACTTTCATCCTTCAAGTATTTCTCAAATAACCTTTTGTTGATTGGCTCCTCCATATCAAGAATATCAAGAGCCTGCTGATGCTCTTTTGCAGCATACTGTGTAAAAACCAGAAATACTGTTCATCACCCACGACTTCTAACACCAGATATACACACAAGTACTGTAGATTTTAAAAGGGTAATAAAATATCATACTCACTCATTACCTAAATTTAAAATGTAGAGTTTAAAATTTAAAATTCTAAAGCAGAATCTTCTTCATGCATGTCAGATTCCAGTAAATGGAGAATCAATATTTTATAGCAAACAATACTAAAGAAAAGAATATTTCCTCATGAAATACTTTACTAATCTGCCAAGCTCGATCACCAGAATCCTTACACATATGTAAGGAATGTATAACATTCACATAATTAAACTTTTACCAAAGAAAACTGAAACTGAGAGCATACTTACATGGCATCTAGCTGCAAGGTAGCGACATGCTTCATATAGCTAGGAAAGAAATTAATCTATTAAAAAAGAGATCAAGATAATATATACCCTCATTCTAAAAGTAAACTATAAGCATAAAATGAAGAAAGCTACTTTCATAATTTGTCCTTTTACTCTTGCAGAAAACCCAAATCCAGTCTTTTTAACTCATACTCATCTTGGATCTACTGTTTACTAGGCACCAAGGATTCAAAAAGGAGTAAAGAGAGGCACCCGAGTGGCTCAGTTGGTTAAGTGTCTGCCTTCCGCTCAGGTCATGATCCCAGGGTCCTAGGATTGAGTCCTGCATCAGGCTTCCTGCTCAGCTGGGAGTCTGCTTCTCCCTCTGCCCCGCACTGCCCGCCCCCCCCCCACTCCCCACTCATGCTTGTGCACACCACTCTCTCTCTCTGAAATAAAATCTTTTTTAAAAAAGGTACAATAAAAAAATAAAATGGTTAAAAAAAAAAAGAGTAAGGATCTGCCCTCAAGGAGGTTATGGCAGGAAGACATAAACACAGCACTATGTAAGACATAAACTACATAAACTCTGAAAGAACGGCATGAGAAATACTGGCCAGTTAAAGAAAACATGTGCAAGGGAGAGAAAAGTGAGAGGTTGGCCAGCATTCCAGGCACTGAACACGACCAGCTATCACATGTCCAAGGGACTGCAAGTAGTCAGCATGATTAAGGTGTGTGTAACATGTACTGGTGGTGGTGCTGGGTTCCACACAGACTGCAGAGAAATCATAAAGGAACTCTGGTGCCTACTGATGCATCTGATTTTACCCTGTAAGTTATGGGAGATCACTGAGTGACACTGTGAGTGCTATCATCAGGCCTGTGTTTGGGAAGATTACCCTTGTGATAGTTTATTTATTTATTTTTTAAAGATGTTATTTATTTATTTGACAGAGAGAGACATAGCGAGAGAGGGAACACAAGCGGGGGGAGTGGGAGAGGGAGAAGCAGGCTCCCCGCTGAGCAGGGAGCCTGATGTGGGGCTCCATCCCAGGACCCTGGGATCGTGACCTGAACCGAAGGCAGACACCCAACAACTAAGCCACCCAGGTGCCCCTACCCTTGTGATAGTTTAAAAGATCGTTAAAAAGAGAGGGAAAGTAGAGTGGGAAAGATGTTACTAGAGAAAAGAGACAAAAGGCTAAAACAAAACAAATTAAAGACCTGACACGTATGAGCAGTAAAGAGAGGGAAAGGAAGATCCATAATTTCAGAGTTATTTAGAAAACAGAATTCTCAAGACTTAGTGACTAGATTGGGGTGGGCAAAAGTGACTGAGATTAGGAATAAGAAAATTTCTCTTTACATTCAATAAGAAAAACTGAATCCTTTTAAATAATTTTGACATTTAATCCAATAACAATTTGAAAAGCTTTGGGAAGACTTTGGGAAGCTTTAAATTTCACACAAACACTTACTTTGTCCAGTTTTCGTGACCGAAGTGCATGAGCTGCTCTATGATATTGTGCTGTTAGGTACAGACACTGAGCCAACCAATAAATGTCCTGGGGTTCCTCTGGAAGGAAAAAAAAAAAAAACACATAATGGTCAGAGGTACAAGGAAAAATAAAAAGGTTTTTAAAATACAGAAATCAGAAAAAAAATTAGAAGTTGCCACTTACCATGAGAGAGTGAAGCTACTTTATCTGCCCAAAATAGAGCACTTTGATACTGTTGCTATATTTAAAAAAAAAAAAAGTAACTGCTGTTATTTCAATAGTTTTAAACAGATATCTAATATTATTAGAATGCTATATAGTAAACCAACATCTTAATATAATAATTGTTAACATGTTGCAAGGGTCTACCAATCATACCTCCATTTTTACATCTCAGCTAGGTGAGTTTTGGTTCAGTGGTACAATAAAAACATTGCTGTAAGATCTTTGATATATACAGTTCTTAAGAAGATAGAACTTCTGGGCGCCTGGGTGGCTCAGTCGTTAAGCGTCTGCCTTCGGCTCAGGTCGTGATCCCAGGGTCCTGGGATCGAGCCCCGCATCGGGCTCCCTGCTCTGTGGGAAGCCTGCTTCTCCCTCTCCCACTCCCCCTGCTTGTGTTCCCTCTCTCGCTGTGTCTCTCTCTTCAAATAAATAAATAAAATCTTTAAAAAAAAAGAAGATAGAACTTCTTTTTAAACTTATACATTGAAAAAATGTTATCAGCAGGTACCTAAAACACTAGAAAGTTAAACAATTCCTCTGTGGTATCTCCTCATTAGCAGTGGTTCTCAGTTCTTGAATGAATGCAACTAGGAACTCTGTTGCCCCTCAACCTGGGAAGAGGAATGCTTAGGGAATGGTTACAAATCTGCTCACCGTAAGTGCCCCAAGGGTGGAAACCAGGCCTGTCTCATTCCTCACTAGTCCCCATTCCTCACTAGGGCCAAATAGAAAGTGCTCAGGGGCATCTGTTCCATTCAACTGACTTACCAAAATACAACCCTCCAATGTACTGCAGGCATCTGGCAGCATCATTTCACATCCATTCTGAACATTTCATATCGAATATGCTTTTCCCTCCCCTTCTTGGTTTCCAACTTATTTGGAGAGTATAAGCTTTACAAAAACTAAGTGACCTTGCTGATCCTGGAGTCATTTCTTAAACACTGCTGTTCATTCAAAGGCAGTGCAGATACAGTTAACATGACTTTAAAAGTACTGACTCGACAAAACACGGTTATCTATCTTTAAGTTCTGCCAAATAAGAACTACAACTACACTTCTTGAACATTTTCTATTAACTAGCTAAATTCACAGACCACCCTGCAACTTTCCTCCCACTTGCACTGAGCACCCACTCTGCCCCAGCAGTCAGGCGGCTGCAGAGCGGGGCTCTGCGCACGTGTTAGGCTCGCGGGGCGCCTAGGTGGTGTCCACTCCAGTGTTGCTCATCCTCCCAGCTGCACAGAGTGCTGGGGCGGGGGGGGGCTTCAGCCCTCCCGTCGGGGGCTTTACCCCAGGGCGAAGGCCCAGGCCCGGCCGGACCAAGCGCCACCAAGACCGCGACGACAGTCTCCCCTGCGGGCCCGCGCTCGGAGCGGGCTTGCCTCCCGAGCCCCGGGGCCCGCGCTCCCCGGGTCCGGCCGCCCACCTGGTCCAGGTACTGCCGGACGCGCTTCCGCAGCCGCTCCAGGTTCATGGCCGCGCGGCCGAGGAGTCCGACCGAGCGGCGTCCGCCGCCCCGGCGCGAGCCCTCCTTCCCGCTGTCGGCTGGGCGCGCCCGGAGCCCGCGCCGGAGCCCCCGCACCCGGTCCGACCCCGCCCAGCCCCGCGCACCGCCCGGGATCTTCCGCTCCCGGCCAGACCCCGCCCCGGAAGTCCTCCGCAAACGCGTCCCCTCCGGCGCCGGAGCCCGGGGTTGTGCCGTTGGTTCCGAGGCGTTCCCTTGGCCCTTGGGTTGCCGGCGGTTTGGGGGCCGTGGACGCTTTCCCCTCCCACTCAAGGTCCCAGGTCGCGCGGCGCGTCGTTGTGTACGTGCGCCGTTCACTCGTATGCTGGTCCGGGGGGGGCGGGGGGCGCTCAGGGCGGGCAGCGGGGCGGTCGCAGACGGGCTTGGGGCGTAGGCGACGACGCCGGCCTCGGAGGGCTGAGGCCGAGTCACGGCGCGCCGCTGGGGTCGCCACGTGTCCCCGTCACGCTGTCTGCGGCAGAACCCTCAGGTAGAGGAAGCTGTGACCAAAACCCAGTAAGAACTACAGAGGCTGGCCTACTGAGACCGAATCCGTAGCCTGGAACGTTATCGTGCCGACGTGGACGCGCCTTCCGCCGGGCAGGGACCCCCTGTCCGTGCTTCCCTTCCGAGGGCGCCCCCACTGACTAACTCCGCTCGGCGTCCCCCGAATCCCTCTTTCAGCCATACCCGACTTTGGGACTTCCGTGTCCCATTTTAGCAGGAACCCCCCACCCTCTGTGTGTGCTCACCCTTGACTTATGCGCGAATTCCTGTATCCTCCGCCGCACCCTCCAGTTGCTGTCTGAGCACCCTGGCTTGCCTTCAGCAAGAATCCTGTTAGGTCAGTTTAGACAGAACCCCCCCCATGTTTACTCTTAATAATTTTCTATTCAGAGACCCCCGCCCTGCTCCCTGGCTATGAATTCCCACTTGCCTGTGGTGTATTCAGAGTTGAGCCCAATTTCTTGTCCTCGCCGCAGATTTCCACCATCAGTGGTCCCTCTACCTATGGTGATAGCTCCCCTACCTTGAATAAAATCTTCTTACCATGTTTTGACAAGTGTCAGTTGAGTATTTTTTTTCTTTAGCACCGTGTGTATGAAATATAGTGGTTGTCAGGGGCTGGACTGAGGGATGGGCTTGGGCAAATGAGATTGCTGGGGATTACCACAATGATCTAAAATGGATTGTAGTGATTCCTGCACAACTCTGAACTAAAAGCCACGAACTGTACACTAAATTTTACAGTATGTAAAATATAGTTCAATGAAACTGTAAAACTTCTTTGACCTCAGAGAGAGTTACCTCACAGAACAACCTGAGGTAGTGCACAGAACCTTTTTCAATCTATTGGAAGGAAACAGGTGTGTAAATACGTAAGTGCAGTGAACAAGTACAAAGATGCATGACTCAGGAAGGAGTGGAGGGACCACGAGGGAAGAGTCAATACTACCCAAGTGAAAACTGGGTGACACATAAGTGATGAAAATGGAGGTGATATAAGCTGAGCCTTTCCTCCTCATAACAAAGTTAAATTTTTTGAACAAAGGCAACGCATTCTCATTACCAAAAAAAATAATGTAGATGGGTTAACCACAAATGAAGTCAAAAGACAAGAAATAAATTGGAAACCTACCATAAGATGCTAATTTCCTTTAGATGTAAAGCCACTATAAAAAGACCAATGGCTCGGGTTGCCTGGGTGGCTCAGTCCGTTGAGCGTCTGCCTTCGGCTCAGGTCATGAGCCCGGAGTCGGGATCCAGCCCCCACATTGAGCCCTGCATCAGGCTCCCTACTCAGTGGGGAGCCTGCTTCTCCCTCTCTCTCTGCTCCGCCCCCCCCCACTTGTGCTCTCTCTCTCTCTCTCACTCTTGCTCTCTCACTCTCTCAAATAAATAAACAAAATCTTTAAAAAAAAAAAGACCAATGGCTGGGGCGCCTGGGTGGCTCAGTTGTTCAGCATCTGCCTTCGGCTCAGGTCATGATCCCAGGGTCCTGGGATCAAGCCCTGCATTGGGCTCCCTGCTCCTCGGGAAGCCTGCTTCTCCCTCTCCCACTCCCCCTGCTTGTGTTCCCTCTCTCACTATGTCTCTCTCTGTCAAATAAATAAATAAAATCTTTTTTTAATTTTTAAAAATTTTTTATTTATTCATTTGAAATAGAGAGAGAGAGAACATGAGCAGGGAGAGAGGCAGAGGGAGAGGGAGAAGCAGGCTCCCGGCTGAGCCAGGAGCCCGATGTGGGGCTTGATCCCAGGACCCTGGGATCGTGACCTGAGCTGAAGGCAGACGCTTAACCATCTGAGCCACCCAGGCGCCCCAATAAATAAAATCTTAAAAAAAAAAAGACCAATGGCTCAAGAATTAAAATGGGCAAATGACTGAAAATATACTTCATAGGGAAAGAAATGCAAATAGATTCTAGACATGAAAGAAAGCTCAACTTCATAATAAAAATTAAAATTATAGTAGGGTGTCACTTTTTATACATCAGCAAAGAGCAAAAAGATTGGTGACACTCTGTTGGCAAGAGTGTGGGGAAACAGGCTCTCTCATACATTATTTTTGTGGGTGATGTTGGTATACTGTCCATGGTGAACAATACTGTCCATGGTGAACAAGATGGAATGTCTTCCAAAACTAAATATGTACGTACTCTGCCCTAATGTTTCCACTTCTAGAGATACATTTTGCACATGTGCAGAATGACATGCTTTATGAGGATAGTCATCATAGCACTTTAATAAGGGACACTTTAATAACCTGACAGATAGGAAACCGATTCAAGAAGTCATAGTGTACTCACATAGTGGAATACCATGCAGCTATTTAAAAGAACAAGGTAGGGGTGCCTGACTGGCTCAGTCAGAAGAGCATGCAACTCTTGATTTCAGGGTCGTGAGTTCAAGCCCCATGTTGACTGTAGAGGCTACTTAAAAATAAATAAACTTTGGGCGCCTGGGTGGCTCAGTCGGTTAAGCGACTGCCTTCGGCTCAGGTCATGATCCTGGAGTCCCGGGATCGAGTCCCACATCGGGCTCCCTGCTCGGCGGGGAGTCTGCTTCTCCCTCTGACCCTCCCCCTGCTTGTGTTCCCTCTCTCGCTATGTCTCTCTCTGTCAAATAAATAAATAAAATCTTTAAAAAAAAAAAAAAATAAATAAATAAATAAATAAATAAATAAACTTTGGGGCGCCTGGGTGGCTTAGTCATTAAGCATCTGCCTTTGGCTCAGGTCATGGTCCCAGGGTCCTGGGTTCGAGACCCACATCAGGCTCCCTGCTTCGGCGGGAAACCTGCTTCTCCCTCTCCCACTCCCCCTGCTTGTGTTGCCTCTCTTGCTGTGTCTCTCTCTGTCAAATAAATAAGTAAAATCTTTTAAAAAATAAGTAAATAAACTTCAAAATATATAAACAAAATTAAAAAATAAAACAAGGCAGTTCTGTGTACGGATATGGAACAATCTCCAACATATATTAAGGGGGGAAAAGCAAGGTATAGGAAAGTGTTTCTCATATGCATCCATTTGGCTAAAATAGGAAACTAACTAAAGAATAGGTAAGAAGGGGGCACCTGGGTGGCTCAGTTGTTAAGCGTCTGCCTTTGGCTCAGGTCATGATCCCAGAGTCCTGGGATCAAGCCCCGCATTGGGCTCCCTGCTCGGCAGGAAGCTTTCTTCTCCCTCTCCCCCTGCTTGTGTTCCCTCTCTCGCTGTGTCTCTCTCTGTCAAATAAATAAAAAAATTATTAAAAAAAAATAGGTAAGAAGATCCTTAAACTATCCCTTGGAGGACAAATCAGAAAACTGGCCACAGTGCAATGCCTTCTGGGATTGGCACTGGAAGCTATGAGAGGAGCTGTGAGAGAGGACTTTCCCTGGGTATCTTCTTGTGCCCCTTGAATTTCAGATCATGTCATGTATTACCTTTTAAAGGTAGATAAAACCTTTATAAATATAAAAGCCTAAGAAAGAAAGAAAATGCAGAGAAATGAAAAGAACATAAAAGTTCCCAAAAGAATCCTATCCACTCAAAAATTCTTTTCTTAGCACTTCTGTGAGTGATCTGCCATCTCCTTTTCTATGCATACACATCCACTGGTAACACATTCAAATTTTTTCTCCTGTATCTTTCCCTTCCCTTCACCTCTTCCCAGAAACAATCATTGTCAATTATTGCTGAACACTTCACACTCTCCTTTCTGTGCTTTGAATATACATATACACATTTACAAATATCTCTCTTTTTCTTTTCTACAAAAAAGGGATGATGTAATATGTAATTATTCTGAGAATTGCCTGGTTCACTGGTATACATTAGAGATCTTTCCCTGTCAGAACCTGCTTTGTTCTTTTCAACAACTGAAAAATGTTCCATGTTATATTCATCAGACCAGGCTCTGGGATATGATGCTACACAAACTAATGCTTCAGATCACACCTGAGTGTCTGTGATGGTTAATTTTATGTGTCGATTAGACTGGAGCATAGGATACCCATATCTTTGGTCAAACATGATTCTGGGTTTGTTCATGAGGTGTTCTGGATAGAATTAATATTTGAATCCATAGACTGAGTAACACAGATTGCCCTCTCCCAGTGTGGGCCTCATCTAATCCATGAAAGGCCGAATAGAACGAAAAGGTAGAGGAAGAGAGAATTTGCTCTCTGCCTAACTGCTTGAGCTGAGACAATCATTGATCTTCTGCCTTGGGACTCAGACGCAGACTGGAATTCACACCATTGGGCCTTCCAGGTCTCCAGCTTGCCAACTGCAGATCTTGGGACTTCTCAGCCTCTTCAACTGCATGAGCCAATTCCTTATAATAACTCATATATGTACACACACACACACACACATTCCTCACTCTTATTGGTTCAGTTTCTCTGGGAAACAGATTAATACAATGGCCATTTCATTTAGGAAATCTTTGAGCTCCCCAAGTTGGGCTTATGTGTCCCTCATATACTTTTTAGTAACACTGTATTTTCCTCATAGAAACATCATTGTAATTGCCTGTTCATTTTTCCATATCACCCTGTAGTTTGTGTGTTCCTTAAAGGCAAATACTGTGGGAGAATGTGAGGAGAGGAAAACAGAATTTCCTCTATTAATCAAACCACACTTGGGCATTCAAACATTTGGCAGATTTCTAATTTTGTTCCTAATCTTCGATTAGTACCTGAAATGAGTCTCACCAGACCAGTGTCACAGTTTGGCAGGGTTGCTTTCCGTCTAGAGGATCTAGGGAAGAATCCAATTCCTTGGCTTTTCCCGATTCTAGAGGGAAAAGCATGGCTTGCTTTTCGATCTTCCAATCTCTCTCTGACTCTGACCTTCTTGCCTCTCTCACTTATGGGTGACCCTTGTGATTACAGTGCACTCACCCAAATAACCCGGCATACTTGCCTTATTTAAGAACCTTAATTTAATCACCTCTGCAAAGTCCTTTGTGCCATTTGGGGTAACATTCACTAGGCCAGGAATTCGGTATCTTTGGGGCTGTTATTCTGCCCTCCACACTACCTAACCAAGTCAGCGACCCAAAGGCATGCCTTTATTACAAGAGTAAGAAAATATGGGTGGATCAGAGAAAATCCACCCTTCCTACATGAAACCAACTCAAAGTACATGGACCACCCCTCCCAGGATCATCTCATCTCTTTGTTCCAACACCATAACCAGTGATTTACCCACTCCTTGCCAGAGGATAGCCATGGGGCTGGGAGGTTCAGATCTGGGGCAAGTTTCTCAACCTCTCTGTGCATTGATTTCTTCATTTGTAAAATGGGGATGATAACAGCTCACACTTCGCAGGACTGATACATGTAAAGATTGAATGAGATAATTTATGTAAAGTGCTAGAATCACACTGAACATATTGTAATTATAATAAATACATCAGTATATAAATTGCATCACATTACATTGCATTACATTTTTAAAAAATTTTTTTAAAGATTTTATTTAATCAGGGGCACCTGGGTGGCTCAGTCGTTAAGCGTCTGCCTTCGGCTCGGGTCATGATCCCAGGGTCCTGGGATCGAGGGCCTCCCTGCTCAGCTGGAAGCCTGCTTCTCCCTCTCCCATTCCCCCTGCTTGTGTTCCTTCTCTTACTGTGTCTCTCTCTGTCAAGTAATCATTTGACAGAGAGAGAGGGAGAGAGAGCACCAGTGGGGGCGGTGGGGGAGGGGGCGGCAGCAGGCAGAGGGAGAGGGAGAAGCTGGGTCTCCACTGAGCAGGGAGCCTGACGCAGGGCTCGGTCCCACGACCCCAGGAACATGACCCAAGCCAAAGGTAGACGCTTAACCGACTAAACCACCCAGGCGCCCCAATAACTGCCTTTTGAATTAACCTCCGTATAGATAAATAATATCTGATAAATGTTTGTTAACTTAAATTGAGGTTTTATTTCGGTTCATAAATGTATAGCCTAGGAGCGCCTGGGTGGCTCAGTTGGTTAGGCGTCTGCCTTCGGCTCAGGTCAGGATCCTGGGGTCCTGGGGTCAAGGCCCCCCCAACCCCCTGCAAAACCCCCCCATCAGACTCTCTGCTCAGCAGGGAGTCGGCTTCCTCTGCCCTTCCCCGCCCCCCACCATGCTTGCGCTGTCTCTCTGAAATAAATAAATAAAATCTTAAAAAAAAAATCAATGTACAGCCTTGTGATACCTGCTCTCATGGAAAATGAGGCCCTGCAATGGTAACTTACCTGCTAAAGGTCACAGAGCCAATCAGCACAAAGCCACAGCTAAAAGCTGGATGTCAGGACAACAATGACTTCTGTTGTCTTATCCGTTAATGACTCTACATGTGGGCTTTTTTTTTTTTAAGATTTTATTTATTTATTTGACAGAGAGAGACACAGCGAGAGAGGGAACACAAGCAGGGGGAGTGGGAGAGGGAGAAGCAGGCCTCCGGCAGAGCAGGGAGCCCAATGCAGGGCTCGATCCCAGGACCCTGGGATCATGACCCTAGCCGAAGGCAGACGCCCAATGACTGAGCCACCCAGGCGCCCCCCCCCCCCGCTTTTTTAAGATTTTATTTATTTATTTGAGACAGAGAGAGAGCACAAGCAGGGGGAGCTGCCGAGGGAGAGGGAGAAGCAGGTTCCCCGCTGAGCATGGAGCTAAGGACACAGGGCTCAGGGCTGGATCCCAGACCGACTCAGCCACCCAGGCGCCCCCACATGGAGGAGTTTTAATCTGATTTATTTAGATATTTGTTAAAGTTATAATCACAGGTTTTTAAGGTAAATTATGCAAATCCACCTGAGAATTATAAACAAATAGAGTATTAGTGGCTAGAGGGGCTCCTGGGCGGCTCAGTCGGTTAGGCGTCTGCCTTCGGCTCAGGTCATGATCCCAGGGTCCTGGGATCGAGCCCCGCATCGGGCTCCCTGCTCCATGGGAAGCCTGCTTCTCCCTCTCCCAGTCCCCCTGCTTGTGTTCCCTCTGTCACTGTCTTTCTCTCTGTTAAAATATAAATTAAAAAAAATATTAAAAAAAAAGTATTAGTGGCTAGAGAAAAAAAATCTAACTCAAAACTCTGTATCTCCCAATATTACTCCTCTGTGTCATTGGTTTCCAGTTATCATCTGAAGAAGCACAACAAATAGTTTTGCTGCATCATCTGGTCAGGCCTAGTTTTAGAGTCCTGTCTCATGCATATGCACAGCTGTCCTCAGTGTGATAACAGTGGGGAGGACCTGGCTGGCCTCACGAGCCGGCACCCCGGAGGACCAGGGGTGCTGTGGCTTCAGGGAGCCCAGGGCCACCTTGCCATTTTCCCCGCCACACTTCTTGGACTTCTCTTCTTTTCCCAGTTTGTGTTTTGAGTCCTTCTCTCCCCCTTCACTTTTTGGGTTCAGGCTTGGATGTGGCCTGCTAAATCTCAGTTTCAGTTTCTGTTGGATTAAAACTACATATTGGAGGGCGCCTGGGTGGCTCAGTTGGTTAAGCGACTGCCTTCGGGTCAGGTCATGATCCTAGAGTCCCAGGATCGAGTCCCACATCGGGCTCCCTGCTCAGCGTGGGGTCTGCTTCTCCCTCTGACCCTCTTCCCTCTCATGCTCTCTGTCTCTCATTCTCTGTCTCAAATAAATAAATAAAATCTTAAAAAAAAAAAAACTACATATTGGAAATAACACTTTCCTTAGGCAAGGACAGAAAAAGATCAATTTACTAGAATGCAAAGAAAATGGGTTATTTCAATTTACTGACAATTCTATTTCCTTTAGAATCATATAATCTTTTTTTAACATAGCAGGTTTATTGAGACATAATGTTATACCATACAATTTATCCTTTTAAGGTATATATTTGAGTGGTTTTGGTATATTCAGAGTTGTGCAATCATCACCAAATCCAATTTTAGAAGACTTTTATCACCCTTCTCTGTCAAAAGAAAACCAACAGTGCTCCTTTGCTCCCTCTCCCCAATCCCCCTCCCACAGCCCCTGGCAACCACTAATCCATCTTGCATGTCTGTGGGTTTTTGTGTTCTGGACATTTCATGTAAATGAAATCATGCAATATATGGCCTTTTGTATCTGGCTTCTTTCACAGAGTCTAATGTCTTCAAGGTTTATCCACAAAGAAGCATGTATCAGAACTTTATTCTTTTTATGATTGCATAATATTCCATTGGATAGTTAGATCACATCTTGCTTACCTGTTCATCAGTTGATGGACATTTGGGTTGTTTCTACTTTTTGGCTATTTTAAATAATGTTGCTATGAACATTCTTGTACAAGTTTTGTGCAGGCATGTGTTTTCAATTCTCTTGGGTATATACCTAGCAGTGGAATTCATCGGTTATATGGTAACTTTATGCTTGACTGCTTGAGGAACAGCCAGACTGGCTGCACCATTTACCATTTACATTCCTACCAGCAGAGGATGAGTTCCAGTTTCTCCATATCCCTCACCAACACTTGTTATTTTCTGTCTTTTGATTCTGGTCAACTAGTGGGTGTGGAGTGAGGTCCCATTGTGGTTTTGGCTTGCATTTCCCTAATAATATTGAGCATCTTTTCATGGGCTTACTGGCCATTTGCACATCTTTAAAGAAACGTCTAGGTAAATAATCAGATAATCATTTATTCTTTTAATTTTGTTGTTGAATATCTTTCTAAAATGCATTAAGGTACTCATACACCAAATGAGTGTTTCCACAATTGCACTTTGAGCCACACGCACATATCCATACATAGACACACACATCTATACACAGAAGATACACACATCCATCCACACACATCCATACATTCTCTCTCTCTCTCTCACACACACACACACACACACACCAGCTTATTGGCATTGGATGGTGCAGGGTCTTCAGGACACCACCGGCCAGGGTTTTTTTCATTTGTTTCCCTCATCCTTCCGTGAAGGCTGCGCTGGAAACCATGTGCGGATAAAGTCTGGATAGTGAGACCTAGTTGTACAGGTAAGAAAGAAGTGGGATGGGGTTTCTTTCTCTCTCATAGTACCATTTGAACTTGGAAAGGGGAGAATAAGGCTACTCTCCCACTTGAGATAGTCCAGTTACCCTGACTTTCCATAGTGTATGTGGGGCTACAGTGCACAAATCATCTAAAATGTTAAGAGTGGAATTCTTATGGCTTTGTTTATTTTCATAATATAGTTAAGATATAATCAGGCAAAGAACCCATCAAGGGATGACCAAGATGATCACAAAATATTATCCAAACTGACATACTAGTCAAGGTGTAAGTTGAAAGCCACCTCAATAAACACAGTAACAGATTTCTATGGCTTGAAATAAGCCACATTAAAGTTTTTTCCAATATCTTAAATGGTTAAAACCTTCAAAAAGAACCTATTAAATTCTCTTCTGGCTCTAATTGCGAACCAGAAATGATCACATGTTCCCTCGAATGATTTTCTATGAACAGAATTTAGGTTTGCAGAAATGTTAAATGCTCTGTCTTTACCATTTTTTTCACCTTTTGACGCCCTTTGTCTATCCACCCACCATCACCCTGGCAACTGCCAGTCTGTTCTCTGTATCTCCGAGCTTGTTTTGTTTTGTTTTTAGATTTGACATATAAGGAGGATTGTATGGTGTTTGTTTCTCTGTCTCACTTATCTCACTTAGTACAATGCCCTTGAGGTCCATCCGTGTTGTCATAAACAGTAAGATTTCATTCTTTTTTTTTTTAAAGATTTTATTTATTTATTTGAGAGAGAGAGAATCAGAGACAGCACGAGAGGGAAGAGGGCAGAGGGAGAAGCAGACCCCCCGCCGAGCAGGGAGCCCGATGCGGGACTCGATCCCGGGACTCCA
>NC_058405.1:161123-187949 GCF_002201575.2 Neomonachus schauinslandi
CCCCGCCGAGCAGGGAGCCCGATGCGGGACTCGATCCCGGGACTCCAGGATCACGACCTGAGCCGAAGGCAGTCGCTCAACCGACTGAGCCACCCAGGCGCCCGATTTCATTCTTTTTTATGGCTGAGTAATATTCCATCATTGTGTGTGTATGTTCCATTGTGTGTGTGTTTATGTGTGTATGGATGTGTGTGTGTATGGATGTGTGTATGTGTGTATGTGTGTTTATGTATGTGTATTTATGTACATGTATACATGTGTGTATGGATGTGTGTGAGTGTGTATGGATGCGTGTGCGTGTATGTATGGATGTATGTATATATGTGTGCATATTGATGTGTGTGTATGGATGTGTGTATGGATACGTGTGCATGGATGTGTATGTGTGTGCATGTGTGTGGATATGTGGGTGAATGTGTGTGTGTACCACATTTTTTCCATCTATTCCCCTGTTGGTGGACATTTAGGTTGTTTCCATTTATTGGCTACTGTGAATAATGCTGCAGTGACCATGGGGGTGTAATAATTTTTCAAGTTAGCCAGTTTTTTTATTAGTTAATGCTTTTATTCTGTGTGGAAGATGCATATGGTAAGGAAAGAAAGAAAGAAAGAATATTTCACTACTCGCTAAGTAAATGTCAGGCACTTTTATCACCATTTTTACAAACGTTATTTGTTTATCCCTGACCTGGGTTCCGGGACGTGGTTCATATCCTCTCCTTGCAAGTGAGAAATGGAGGTTCACTGGCTGAGCAAGCTTGGCGCCAGCCTCACGCCCGCTGCTCCCAGCGCCCCCCTTGGCGCAACCTGTATCAACTTTTGACTGATGCTCCCTAGGACCCTGGCGTGGGTTTCATCGTGTTTCCTTCTCATGTGTGTGGTTATTTGGGGCTGCGACACTGAATTAGAGGAATACATACTTCCAGTTAACTGAAGGTTCCTGTAAATTTCAGGATGGCTAATGAGTTTTATTGTTTTTTAAAGTTTTATTTTAATTCCAGTTAACATACAATGTAATATTAGTTTCAGGTGTACAACGTAGTGATTCAACAGTTCTGTACATCACCCAGGGCTCATCAGGACAAGTGCCCTCCTTCATCCTCATCCCTTATTCCCCCCTGCCCCACCCGACCCCCCACCTCCCCTCTGGTGGCCACCAGTGTGTTCTCTGTAGTTAAGAGTCTGTTTCTCGGCTAATGAGCTTTATGGGATGACCTTATAGAAATCTTATCGTCTCTGGGTAAAAACAGGTACCAAGTTAGCTAAGTAATTTCTCTTTGGAGTTAGGGATAAACGAGGAGAGAAGTTGAAATCCTTCCTTCAAAATATTTTAGATATTTTACAAGCTAATATTTAAACTAGAAAAAAAAAAAAAAAAAAAGGCTGAGGCTTCCAGAAGAGCTAACTGTGCAGCCATCCAGCAAATTAAGAAAGTAAGTGTTGCTTTATGAGATGTTGCTCCAAGAGATGGAACCAGGCTCTCTCTCGGGGAGAAGAGCGGTTTTCTCTGCCAAGTCAATGAGAGGCATATTTCTGGAATTTTAAAAGTAAACTATGGTATATCCTGTCTGTACCAGATGAGCACAAATCCCAGACCCAGCTGACAGACATCAGGGAGGGGTTTCTGGTCCTCAGACAGCTGGTCAAGGAGGGCTATTGTGGGTTTTGGGATCTTTTTCTGACCTTCTGGTCTTATGAAACAGCTCTTTTCTCCCTAACCCTGGAGTTTTCAAATAGCTTGATTTTGGTTTTCTTTCTGAAGGCAAAGCCCTCCCATAAAAAGTGTCCTGTTACCGCATTCCCACCTCCGTGCTAATGCCCTGATATTTCCAAGGCTAGGAAGCAGGGGCTTGTCAGGGAAAAGCACAAGCATACCCTGAAAGTTCTTCTACTTCAAAGCCATCAGACCCAAGAGCAGGGAAGGGATTTTTGACTGAGGAGTCCCATAGCTGGTGTCCTTCCCTCTGCCCCTGTGCCTGTCACCCTCTTCCTCCTGTACATAGACACGTGGAGGCTGAAAGCTCTGAGAACTTAAAACAGGGTGTGCAAGCTACTTGCAACAGAGCTGTCTTTTCATTTGGGACACTCAGACCACAGTTCTTTCTGACTTGGGATCCAGAGGCAATGAGTTGTTTCCTTAGGCTATCAGTGTTTGTCTTTCCATGGAGAACAGGGATCACCTCACCAAGAGGCCTGGATCCCTAGGGTCTGGTCTTGTCAGAACCCCAAGTGCTTCTGCGCCAAGGTACCATTTCCCGACTGCATTAAGCTGGTGCCTCAAGCTGATTCTTCAAACAAAGTGCAGTCTCTGGGCTGTGGCTGCAGGAAACCCTATTTCTAGGAGCTTCTGTTTTCCCTCCCTTTGTTTTACTTTATCTCAACATCTCTCTTTGCCCTTGGCTTTATCTGTTTCCTGTTATGTAAAAGGGGAATTTCAAGAGAGTCAAAGTAAATAATGAAAGATGGATTTGAAACATAGGTTCCAAGCATTTTCTTGACATTTGTTAAAGAAAACAATATAATGGAGGAAAAAGAAAGTAAACAAAACAAAGAGAAAAGCAGAAACAAGAGCAAACAGGATACATACATCAATAAACATAAATGGATAAAACTGAGGGGAAAAGCCTCTGGGACTAGGGCAAAAAGCAAAATTACAGTGCTCTGCTTAAGGACACAAACCTGAAATAAAACGGCACAGACATTAGGCATAGAATGTCAACGGACGGGCGCCTGGGTGGCTCAGCTGGTTGGGCGACTGCCTTCGGCTCAGGTCATGATCCTGGAGTCCCGGGATCGAGTCCCACATCGGGCTCCCTGCTCGGCAGGGAGTCTGCTTCTCCCTCTGACCCTCCTCCCTCTCATGCTCTCTCTATCTCATTCTCTCTCTCAAATAAATAAATAAAATCTTTAAAAAAAAAAAAAAAAAAAAGAATGTCAACGGACAAGTGAGCCTGCAGAGACCAACCACAGGAGGGCAGCAGAGGCAGCGGCGCCAGAGAACCGCGAGGCGCGGGAGAAAGGGCCCAGGACACGGAGACCGGGGCTGAGACCAGCCTTCCCGCCGGGGAGGAGGTGGTCCCTCCCTCCCTCCTGCAGTGAGGATGCGGAAATTCGCGGCTCACCTGAGGGAAGAGGAAGGAAGCCTCCGCACCGCAGCTGGAGTGAAATAGAGTGTGAAAATTTTTGATATTGCAAACTGATTTTTTTAACTTAAAATAAATTTGGAAAAAATGAACTTTGATCTCTAACTTATACAACCTACAAAAATTCCATATTTATTAAATTCTGTATTAATTAAGGATTTAAAGTGAATAAAGAAAACTGTATTAGGAGAAAATATAGGAGAATATTTTTCCAATCGTAACTTGAGAGAGTCCTTTCTGTGTATGGCACTAGAATCAGATCCCATAAAGGAAAACAGCAGCTGATCTGGCTACCGTAAAATACACTTAGGTGAAATGATAATAATGTGGCAAAAAAATTTGTGACATTGATAACAGAAAGAAGCAAATAGTGGTAATATATAAACAGTCACTATATATTAACAACTAGAAGGGACACACCCAGTGTAAAATGAACAGACAGTTAATTCATAGAAGAAGCTGGATGGAAGGAGATTCTAAAATATGTATAATCCTGAGCATTGTCAAGATGTGAACAGGTGCTTTGAAGCCACTGACAAGTAGGTGCAAGTTGCCAGACCATTTTGGAGGTCTGTTTGGTAGTATCGAAAAATTAAATGTGCATACCTTTTGATTGAACAATTTTACTTTTAGGCACATAGGTTACAGAACTAATACAGAAATAATGAATTAGGGCATATCTGTACAAAAGTTACTTTGCAACTACTGAGAAGGAATGAAGATCTTCATGTACTGACATGAAACTATTTCCATGATACATAATAGAATAAAATGAGCAATTTACAGAAAACTGAATGGAGTATGATCCCATTTTTGTTTAAAGAAACAAATATATGTACATAATGAATAAAAGTCAATGCTCACTAGCAGGTTAACAGTGATTCCTTCTAAGGAGTTCAGTCCAAGAGAATCCCCACCTTTTACTTATATACTTTACTGTTTGACATTTCATTTTTCACAATAAACAAACATTAGTCTTGTAATTAAAAATAAAGATTTGAGGGGCGCGTGGGTGGCTCGGTCAGTTACGTGTCTGCGTTTGGCTCAAGTCAAGATCTCAGGGTCCTGGTATTGAGTCCCACATCTGGCTCCCTGCTCAGCAGGGAGTCTGCTTCACCCTCTACACCTCCCTCCTGCTCGTGATCTCTCTCGCCCACGCTCTCTCTCTCAAATAAATAAAATCTTAAAAAAAATAAAGATTTGAAATGAAATATTCGAGGTTTCAATGCAAATTGAAAAATAAATTCGATTTTCTGAATGCCTCAGTAATTAGTAATTATTAGTTATGCATCTTTGGAAAATTATTAGTTATGCATCTGTGCCTCAAGATTCTGTAAGAAATGTCCACAGCAAGCAGGGAGGCAAGCTGGGGCTTCTCAACATCCCTACCATTGCCCACGCAGATGCCTGTGGGGCCAGCAGCTACTTAAAGGAAAAGGGCCCTTGAAGGAAGGGATTGGGCTGGGGGCCCGTGGAGCCTGGGGCATGCTCAGGGCAGGGGTTTGGGGCTGAGGGTGTTTGTTTAAACTTTGGTGTCTATGCAATTTCTTACAATGGACTAGACTTCAAGGGAGAGCAATCTGCTGAAATGCCCCACAACATAGTGGCTGTATACACAGGTGTGGGGAATAAGTGAAGATTTTACAAGTCTTTAATTTGATTTATTGGGACATTAATAAGCAGGATAATTAATGACAAAATTAGAATCTTATTTTTCTTCATTCAAAATTATGGTTTTGCCAGCAACAAGAATAAGATGAAGAGAGAGAGTTTAGATTTTAAGTTAACCGGCAAATTTTTCAAATTATTAATTTTCTTTGCCTCTCTGGACACAGTGGCTACAGCTAATTCAAGATTGTCGCATGATTTCCTAGTGATATTTTATGCATACTATCCTGCTAAGTTATTATTTTTCACCAAATCTCTCTCCCTCAACCTATAATCAATCAGCTGAGTTCATTTTCATCTCCTTATAATTTTTTGTGTGAGGAAATGGATGAATTCATCAGTTGAGTGATTGTTCTGTGTCATCTATTTTTAGGATATGACCATTTGGCAAATGCTTGCAGACAATAGAATAAAATGCCCTAAAACAACAAAGAATCAGTGAGTCCAAATGAGTGATAAGTCTGATGAAGCAAGTGGAAATTTCAAACAGCTGTATTTAAAATGAACAAGCAACCACAGGCACCTTGTCACTGTGCATGTCTGCAGTCTCCCAGGACACGCTGCGCCAGCGTCCGGGTCTCCTGCTACCTCTGGGCTCTGTGTGATGATAGATTGGGCCTTCTGGTCCTTTCCAGAATGGTTTTGTTTTCTCTTTGCACTCTGCGGAGTTCCTGTTCTCTTTTCCCCTTGTTTAGACTCTAAAAAACAGTGCAGATAGTTCTTGAAATACTGACAGAGTTAAAGCCTGTGAGAACCCTCCTTCTGCATTGGCAAGAATGAGCCTGAGTGCCCACAGGGCAGGAAAGGGTCCCAGAGGAGGAGTGTTTACTCCGGTTCACTTCTTCGACAAACACCTGGTAGCCTGTCCTGCTCCAGGTGCCCCGTTTGGGAGGTGCTGGGCTTCAGAGATGAGCAGCAACCTCACAGCCCAGGTAGGGACGAGGGTGTGCGGACACAATGAGGGTGTAGAGGAGAAAATGCAGCATGGTGTAGTCAGATCATTGTCAGAGCTAGTGTCAAGGGGGACATCATTTAGAGTGGTTGTCAAGCCTTCCTCAGGACATGCCATGTGCACTAAGACAGAAGGCTGAAGAGATACGAGGCCTGGAAGAACATTCCAGATTCCTACCCACATACCAGGAAGGGCCCTGAGACACTCTGGGAGGGAGTGTTGTGAGACGATGTTTTCATTGACAATGCAGACCTGTTCACTTTGTACCTGGTCTTCTTTTAGGAGACCACTGCTTGGACGGCTGCGTCAGTTCGATGTCATCCACGACATCGAAAAAGAAAAGAAAAGCCTCTGCTTTTCTTTCTACGTTAAAAGGTACATGTACAGATGACCTGTGGCTACTCGAGGTTTGACAGGATCACGTGGGTTTCACAGGTGTAGACAAGAAGGGTGGAGTGCATGGTGAGGGTCTGAGTCTGGGCTTCTGATGAGTGGGCTCTGGTCTCACGGTGGCCTATCATAGCATCACGAAGCATGTGTTTCTGGATTACTCAGTATTTGTGGATCAGCTTCACCTTTCATCTACTCTGTTTGCATGAGTAACTGGCAGCTGGCTTCATGTGTCTTCCTTCCTTCCTGAATTTTCATTTATCCAAATTCTACCTCTAAGGTTTTTAAAAGCTCCTTGTATATTAAAAATACAAAGGAGTCTTATTTAAATTCACTGAGGGATGAGGTCATCAGCGAGTTGTGGACTTGCTCATTCATTTTGAATACAGCAGGGAAACTTGCTCCTTGAGGTTTCCTGCAGCCTGAAGGAAGGGGTTCTCTAGGCCACTACATAGAAAAGTAGGCACATACTGAAGAGAGTCCCCAGAGGGATCACTCCCTGCCAGAACCAGGTCACGGAGCCACAGTCTGGAGGATTTGGTGCAGAGTGGACCTGAGAGGGTCTAGTCCAGGGAGCTATGTGGAGGGTTAGAAGCTCTCTATATATTCTGGATATTAATCATTTGTCAGATCTATGATTTACAAATATTTTCCGAATGTTTGTGAGCTCCCTTTTTACTCTGTGGACAGTGTCTTGATGTACAAAATTTTTTAGTTTTCATGAAGTCCAGTTTGTTTAGTTTTTCTTTTGTTGCTTGTGTCTTTGGTGCCATATCCAAGAAATCACTGCCAAGTCCAATTATAGGAAGCTTTTTCCTGTTTTCTACTAAGAGTTTTATTGTTTTACATTGTGCATTTAGTTCTTTGATCCATTTTGATTTAATTTTTGTTCACAGTTTAGGTAAGAGTCCAACTTCATTTTTTTTTTTTTTTTTTTTTTGCATTTGGACATCCAGTTTTCCCAGGACTGTTTGTTGAAAAAACTGTCCTTTCTCCATTGAATGGTCTTGGCACCCTTGTCAAAAATCATTTGGCCATATATGCAAAGGTTTATTTCTGGATGTTCTATTCTATTACATTAGTCCATATGTCTGTCTTTATGCCAGTACCATGATGTTTTGATTGCTGTAACTCTGTAGTAAGTTATGAAATCAGTGAGTGTGAGTCCTCTGGTTTGTTCTTCTTTTTCAAGATTTTGTTTTGGCTGTTTGGGGTCCCTTGAAATTCCATATAATTTTAGGATGGGTTTTTCTATTTCTGCAAAAATGTCATTGGGGTTTTGATAGTCATATACTGAATCTGTAGATCACTTTGAGTAGTATTGACATTTTAACAATATTAAGTCTTCCAATCTGTGAACATGGTGTGTGTTTCCATTTATTTGTGTCTTCTTTAATCTCTTTCAGCAATGTTTTATAGTTTTTATTGTACAAGCCTCTCACCTTCTTGGTTAAGTTAATTCCTAAGTATCCTATTCCTTTTGAGGCTATTACAAATGCAATTATTTTTGTAGTTTCCTTTTCAGAGTGTTCAATGCTCATGTATAGAAATGCAATTGAGGGGCACCTGAGTGGCTCAGTCGTTAGGCGTCTGCCTTCGGCTCGGGTCATAATCGAGCCCTACATAGGGCTCCCTGCTTCGTGGGAAGCCTGCTTCTCTCTCTCCTGCTCCCCCTGCTTGTGTTCCCTCTCTCGCTATGTCTCTCTCTGTCGAAGAAATAAATAAAATCTTTAAAAAAAAAAAGAAATGCAATTGATTTTTTTTGTATTGACAGTGTGTCCTGCTACTTTGCTGAATTCATTTATCAGTTCTAACAGTTTGTGTGTGTGTGTGTAATCATCAAAGTTTTCTACATATAATGGGGCACCTGGGTGTCTCAGTTGGTTAAGCGACTGCCTTCTGCTCAGGTCATGATCCCGGAGTCCTGGGATCGAGTCCCGCATCGGGCTCCTGGCTCAGCGGGGAGCCTGCTTCTCCCTCTGACCCTCTCCCCTCTCATGTTGTTTCTCTCTCTCTTGCTCTCTAATAAATAAATAAATAGGGCGCCTGGGTGGCTCAGATGGTTAAGCGTCTGCCTTCGGCTCAGGTCATGATCCCGGGTTCCTGGGATCGAGTCCCGCATCGGGCTCCCTGCTGGGCGGGGAGCCTGCTTCTCCCACTGCCTCTGCCTCTCTCTCTCTCTCTCTGACTCTCATGAATAAATAAATAAAACATTTAAAAAAAAATAAAAAAAAATAATAAATAAATAAAATCTTAAAAAAAAAAAGATTTTCTACATATAAAATCATATCATCTGTGACCAAGATCATTTTACTTCTTCCTTTCCAATTTGGATGCCTCTTATTTCCCTTGACTAATTGTTCTGACTAGAATTCCCAATACTATGTTGAATAGAAGTGTTGAAAGTAACATTGTTCTGATCTTAGAGGAAAAGCTCAGTCTTTCACCCTCATGATGTCCATTGCAGGTTTTCTTACATTGCTTTTATTATGTGGAGGTATGTTTCCTTCTAGTCCTTGTTTGTTGAGTGTTTTTATCATGAAAAGATGTTGAATTTTGTCAAATGCTCTTTCTGCATCAATTGAGATAATCATATCTTTTTTCCCCTTCATTCTGTTAATGTGGTGTATTAGATCAATTGATTTTCATATGTTGAACCATGCTTGTATTCTAGGAATAAATCTCACTGGTCATGGTGTATGATCCTTTTAATATGCTGCTAATTGGTTTACTGGCATTTTGTTGAGGATATTTGCATCAATGTTCATAAGGGATATTGGTATGCAGTCTCTTCTTGTGGAGTCTTTGTCTCACTTAGGTATCAGGAATGCTGCCCTCACAACGAGTTAGGAAGTGTTTCCTCTTCTCCAGTTTTTTTGAAAAGTTTGACAAGCATTGGTATTAGTTTTCTTTAAATATTTGGTAGAATTCACCACTGAAGCCATTGGGTCCAGGGCTTTTTTGTTGGGGGATTTTTGATTATTGATTCAATCTCCTTACTAATTATGTCTATTCAGATTTTCTGTTTTCATGACTTAGAATTGGTAGGTTTTATGGTTCTATAAATTTGTCCATTTCATCTATGCATCCAATTTGTTGGCATAAAATTTTTCATAGTATTCTCCCTTTTTTTAAAAGATTTTATTTATTTATTTGAAAGGGAGAGAGTGGGGTGCGCCTGGGTGGCTCAGTTGTTAAGCATCTGCCTTTGGTTCAGTTCATGATTCCAGGGTCCTGGGATCGAGCCTCGCATCAGGCTCCCTGCTCAGCCAGGAGCCTGCTTCTCCCTCTCCCACTCCCCCTGCTTGTGTTCCCTCTCTCGCGTTCTCTCTCTCTGTCAAATAAATAAATAAAATCTTTAAAAAAATGAAAGAGAGAGAGAGAGCGTGCGCACACACACACACACACACACACACACACACACACAAGCGGGGGAGGGTCAGAGGAACAAGCAGACTCTAAGATGAGTGCAGATCCCCACATAGGCTCGACCCCAGGACCCTGAAATCATGACCTGAGCCAAAGTCAGGCACTTAACCTACTGAACTAGCCAGGTGCCCCCATTTCTTATTTTAGTAATTTGAGTCTTTTCTCTTTTTTCCTTAGTGCATCTACCTCAAGGTTTATTATGTTTTATCTTTTTGAAGAAACCAACTTTTAGTTTCATTGCTTGTCTCTATTTTTTTTCTACTCTTTATTTCATTTTTCTCTGCTCCATGCTTTATTATTTCCTTCCTTCTGCTGGCTTTGAATTCAGTTTGTTCGTTTCCTGGTTCCTCAATTAGTAAAATTAAGTTGTTGATTTGAGGTCTTTCTTTTTTTATTTTATTTTTTAAAAAGATTTTATTTATTTATTTGACAGAGAGAGCGAGAGAGCACAAGCAGGGGGAGCAGTAGAAGGAGAGGGAGAAGCAGGCTTCCCGCTGAGCCAGGAGCCCGATGCGGAACTAGATCCCAGGACCCTGGGATTATGACCTGAGCCAAAGGCAGATGCTTAACCATCTGAGCCACCCAGGCGCCCTGAGATCTTTCTTTTTTTAAAAATGTGTTTGTAGCTATAAATTCCCTCCTTAGCACCAATTTCTTGCATATCCCATAAGTTTTGGTATGTTGTACATTCATTTTCATTTGTCTCTAAGTATTTTGTAATTTCCCTTATGTTTTCTTCTTTTATCTATTGGTTGTTTAAGAGTGTGTTGTTTAATTTCCAGAATTTTGTGAATTTTACAGTTTTCCATTCTGTTATTGATTTCTAATTTCATCCTGTAGTGGTCAGAGAAGATACTTTGTATGATACCTATCTCTTTAAATCTACGGATATTTACTTTGTGGCCTAAAATATGATCTGTTCTGGAAAATGCTACACATACACTTGAGAAGAATGTGTATACTGTTGTTGTTGGGTAGGGTGTTCTGTGTATGTCTTTAAGATCTAGTTGGTTTGTTGTGTTAAGTCCTCTGTTTATTCTGTCTGTTTGTTCTGTCCATTGTTGTAAATGGTTATTGAAGTCTCCAATTACTATTGTAGAACTGTCTATTTCCCCACCAAATTCTGTCCGATTTTGCTTCATATATTTTAGTGGTCTGTACTTAGGTGCACAAATGTTTATAATTTTTTATCTTCTTGATGTATTAAACCTTTTTAAATATATATCCTTCTTGTCACTTGTAAACTTTTTTGCATCTAAAGTATATTTTGTTTGGTATTAGAATAACCACTTCTGTTCTCTTTTGGTTACTATTTGCATAAGATATTTTTTTTCATCCTTTGACTTTCAATCTGTTTGGATCTGAAGTGAGTCTCTTAGAAACAGTATATAGTTTGATAATGTGTTTTTCATGGATTATGCCAATCTCTGTTGTCTGACTGGAGAGTTTATCCATTTATATTTAAAGTAATTACTGATAAGGAAGAACTTCTGCTATTTTGCTATTTGTTTTCCATATGCCTTATAGCTTTATGTTATTCCTTTCTTGCATTACTATCTTCTTTTGTGCTTAGTTGATTTTTTGGTAGTAAAACATTTAAATTCTTTTCTTGTTTCTTTTTGCATATATTCTGTTTTATTTGTGGTTATCACTAGGATTGCATTTAATATCCTAAAGTTATAGCACTCTAAATTGAATTTATACCAGATTAACGTCATATAAAAACTGTTCCTTTACAGCCGTGTTCCCATCCTTTTTAGTTATTGATGTCATAAAATTGTATTTCATACATCATGTGCCCCCCAAACATAAAATAACAAATCTTTTAAGTAAATTAATCTCTTAAATTATGTATAAAATAAGATTTGGAGTTCCAAAGTTCCAATAATACTAGTTTTGATATTTGCCCATGTATTTACCATTATTGAGATCTTTACTTCTCCATATGGCTTTGATTTACTGTATCGCAACTAGTAATTTCACCCTGAAGGACTCCCTTGAGCATTTCCTGTGGGTCAGGTCTAGTGGTAATGAACTCCCTCAGCCTTCATATACCTGGGAATGTCTTGATTTCTCCCTCACTTTTGAAGGACAGATTGGCTGGATACAGGATTCTTGATTGACATTTTTTTTCTTTTAGCTCTCAGACTATATCAGACCACCACCTTCTGGTCTCCAAATGTTCTGGTGAGAAATCGGCTAATTCTCTTACTGATGATCCTTGTATGTAATGATTTGCTTCTTTCTTGATGCTTTTAAGATTCTCTCTGTCTTGTCTTTCTAAAGTATGATTATAATGTGTCTTGGCACGGGTCTCTTTGAGTTCATCTTACTTGAAGTTCACTGAACATCTTGGATGGAATTCGGGCAGTTCTTAGCCATTGTTTCTTCAAATTTCTCTCTGCCCCTTTCTCTCTCTCTTCTCCTTCTGGAACTCCTGCAATACATATGTTGATCCACCTAATGCTGTCCCACTGGCCCTTTAGGTTCTGCCTGCTTTTCTTCATTCTTTTTTATTTCTTTTCCTCAGCCTGGATAATTTCCATTGCTTATCTTCAAGTCCACTGATTCTTTCTGTTGCCTGCTTAAATCTTCCTTTGAATCCCTCCAGTAAATTTTGCATTTCAGTTATGTACTTTTTCAGCTTCAGAGTTTGTTCTGATTTCTTTTAGGTTTTATATCTCCTTGTTGATATTTCCATTTTGTTCATACATAATTTTCTTGACTTTCTCCACATCTTCCTGCAGTTATTTGAGCATCTAAAACCAGTTTTAAAGTCTTTGTCTTGTATATTTGACATCAGGTCATTTTCAGGGACAGTTTCTGTTGATGGATTTTTCCCTCTTTAAATGGGCATTACTTTCCTGTTTCTTTGCATGTCTTGGTTGAAAACTGGACATTTGAATCAGTAATGTGGTAGCTCTGGAAATAAGATTCTCCCCCTTCCTCAGGGCTAGCTGATTTTTAAAATTATAATTAACTAATTTATTTATTTTTGTGTGTTTATTGTCATAGGCTGTCTCTGTGCTGAGGATCAGCCTGAGATGTAAACTTAATGTCTTATTTCTTTTCTTTTCTTTTTTTTTTTTTAAAGATTTTATTTATTTATTTGAGACAGAGAGAATGAGAGAGCACATGAGAGGGGGGAGGGTCAGAGGGAGAAGCAGGCTCCCCGCCGAGCTGGGAGCCCGATGCGGGACTCGATCCAGGGACTCCAGGATCATGACCTGAGCCGAAGGCAGTCGCCCAACCAACTGAGCCACCCAGGCGCCCTGTCTTATTTCTTTTCTGAGCCTTTTTCTGGGCATTCTTTAATGTCTGGCTCCCAAAAGGAAAAAAAAGGGGGGGGGGCAGGGTGGAAATGAGAAGGAGTGGATAGAGAAAGGATCCTGGTCCTTTAAATTCCCTGGAAGTCACTTCAGCAGGAGGAGGATGGTCTTGCAACAATGAGGGGAGGTGCAACACCTCTTCATCTGCACATTTGTGATCAGAAGCAGTAATCCGTGATCACAGCATAGACCTCATATTTGGAGGTAAAAGTCCTTTTTTGCCTACTCTGGCTCTCACAAACTGCTCTAGGAACACATGTACCTATGAGTCTGCAGGTGGGCAATAGGTAGCTGCTACTTTGCTAAGAGCTGATATTGACTGAAATTAACCACAACTTTACATCCAAGCCTTCCTCCTGGGAGTTATAGCTTTCAATAGACTCCAGAGTTCCAAAGTAGTTACTTCATACAGCTTTTGCTTGTGCAATTGTCCAGGTGGAGAGATAGATTCCTGGTGCTTCCTACTCTACCATCTTCTTAGCAATGAACTTTATTTAGCATTGTAAGGCCTGTTCTTTTAAGATGAAAACTCCTTCTTGATCTCATATAAGCATCTTGGATATGTGCAACGACCAGCACAGTCAATGAGAACATTTTCATCACCCTCAAAAAGAAACCTTGTACCCTTTTCTTAAAAAAAGATTTATTTATTTATTTTTAGAGAGACAGAGAGAGCCCAGGGTAGGGGTAGAGGGTGAGGGAGAGAGAGAATCTCAAGCAGACTCCCGGCTGAGCAAAGCCTGACATGGGGCTTGAATCCATGACCCTGAGATCATGACCTGAGCTGAAATCGAGTCGGTTGCTTAACCAACTGAGCCACTCAGGAACCCCAGAAACCTTGTACCCTTTGACTATCAACTCACTATCCCTCCATGCCCCCAACCCTAAGCGACCACTAATCTACTTTCTATTTCTGTGAAATTACCTATCCTGGACATTACATATAAGTGGAACCGTATAACGTATGGTCTTTGGGACTGGCTTCTTTCTCTTAGCATAATGTTTTCAAGGTTCATCCATGTTGTAGTATTTTCAGTACTTCACTACTTTTATTTTATTTTATTATTTATTTTTTAAAAGATTTTATTTATTTGAGAGAGAGAGAGAGCACAAGTGGAGGGGAGGGGCTGAGGGAGAGGGAGAAGCAGACTCCTAGCTGAGCAGGGAGCCTGACGTGGGGCTCGATCCCAGGACCCTGGGATCATGACCTGAGCTGAAGACAGACACTTAACCGACTGAACCACCCAGGTGCTCCAGTACTTCACTCCTTGTAATGGCTGAATAATATTCCATGTTATGGGTATACCAAATTTTGTTTATTCATTTTTCAGTTGATGAACATGTGGATTGTTTCTACCTTTTTGGCTATTATGAATAATACTGCTGTGAATATTCATATACAAGTCTTACTTGTGGACATGTTTTCATTTCTTTTGTGTATGTATCCAGGAGTATAATTACTGAATCATATGGTAACTCTATGTTTAAATATTTGAAAAACTGTCAGACTGTTTTCCACAGTGGCTGCACCATTTTACATTCCCACCAGCAGTGGATGAGGGCTCCAATTTTTCCATATCCTCACCAACATTTGTTATTATCTGCCTTTTATTCTTGTGGGAATAACGTGGTATCACATTGTGGATATGACTTGCTTTTTTATGATGACTAATGATGTTGAGCATTTTTTTTCATGTGCTTATTGGCTTTTTATAGATCTTCCTTGGAGAAATATTTATTCAGGTCCTTTGCCTATCTTTTATTTGGGTCATTTTTCTTTTTATCATTTGACTATAAGAATTTTTCATATATTCTTTATGCAAGTCCCTTATCAGATACATGATTTGCAAATAGTTTCTCCCATTCTGTGGGCTGTCTTTTCACCTTCTTGATACTGTTCTTTGAAGCACAAAAGTTCTAAATAAAAAAAAAAAAGTTCTTAATTTTGACTAAGCCTAACTTATCCAAGTTACTATTTTCTCTTTTTTGTTCATGCTTTTGGTGTCATATCTACTACCATTGCCAAATATGAGGTTAAGAAGATTCACCTCTATGTTTTCTTATGTGAATTTTTATAGTCTCAGCTTTTATATTTGGTCTTATCCATTTTGAGTTATTTCTTGTATATGGTGTGAAGAGTCCAAATTTATTCTTTTGCATATGAATATAGAGTTGTCCTAGCACCACTCGTTGAAAAGACTATTCTTTCCCTATTGAATGGTCCTGGCACCTTTACTGAAAATAAACTGGTATAGACACATGGGTTTATTTCTGGACTCTCAATTCTATTCCATTGATCTATACCTGCTCTTATGGTGGTACCACATTGTCTTGATCACCATTGCTTTACAGAAAGTTTTGGAATCAGGACACATGAGTCCTACTTTGTTCTTCTTTTTAGAATTGTTTCAACAATTTGATGTCCCTTGCAGTTCCAAAAAATTTTCATATCCGCTTGTCAATTTCTACAAAGAAGTCGGCTGGGATTCTGGTAGGGATTGCACTGAATCTGAGATCATCTTAACAATATGAAGTCTTCTGGTTTATGAACATGGGATTTTTTTCCCATTTATTTAGATATTCTTTAATTTCTTTCAACAGTGTTTTGTAGTTTTCAAAATATAAGTTTTGCACTTCCTTTATTAAATTATTCCCAAGTATTTTGTTCTTTTTGATACTTCTGTGAGTGGAGTAATTTTCTTACTTTCATTTTCAGATTGTTAATTGCAATTATATAAAGATATAATGGACTTTTGTTTGTTAATCTTGTATCTTGCTGCCTTGTTGAACTTGTCTGTTAGTTCTAATACTGTTTTTTAGTGGTTTCCTTAGGATTTTCTGTATGCGAGATCGTATCATCTGTGAATAGAGACAGCTTTTTTTTCCCTCCCCAATGTGAATGTCTTTTATTTCATGTCCAATGAAGTTTGGAACTTGCCCACACTCTGCGGCAAATGAAGTCAGTTACTTTGAGGGGACATCAGGAGCCATTGTTTGATGGTATGCTTATCCCCTGGGCAAAATCTCAGAGCTCTGGAGCTCAGAGTGGGGACAATGCCAAGCTTCTCTCTGTGTGATACCACATGCTCTTCCATCGTAGTAGGGGAGGACACATGAGACCTTCATGGCTTCAAATCACTCTACTAAATGAACAAGGCCAAGGGGATCAGGCCCCAGTATTCTCAGCAACACCACACTTGAGACAGAGCCTCCGTTCTCGAGTAGGAGCTGGGCAGAAAGGAGCCCCCACCTCTGGGCCATACTCATCTGAGACTTGGTCTCAGTAATGGGCAGCTGGGGACAGGATGATAAATGATGAAGTCCTGCCTTTTCCAGGAAGAAAGCTCTCCAGCTGGGAGTAAGAGAGAGAAGGAGCCCTGTGTTCTTGGCTGTGGCAGTCTGGAACAGAGTCTGCTTTGCTGAGCTGGGAGGGAGTTGGGGAAGGAGTGGGTCCCAGTTCAGGTACTATGGAACCTATCTGTTCTTGCCACATTTTAGCAGCTTTTCTTGGATAAATGTTTCTTTTTTTTTTTTTTAAAGATTTTATTTATTTATTTGAGAGAGAGAATGAGAGAGAGCATGAGAGGGGGGAGGGGCAGAGGGAGAAGCAGACCCCCCCGCCGAGCAGGGAGCCCGATGCGGGACTCGATCCCGGGACTCCGGGATCATGACCTGAGCCGAAGGCAGTCGCTTAACCAACTGAGCCACCCAGGCACCCGGATAAATGTTTCTTTATCTGGTGTATGCCCTTAGGACCATTTCCATAAACTTTAAATGGTTGTTTTAAAAATACTTTTTATCAGTTTTGCTGGGGAGTGGGTCCAGGGACATCCTTATGCTGTCATGCTTGGAAGACCTTCTCTGTGTGACTCATATTTGAGATTCTTCATTTATCATTGAGTTTTCAGTCTTGGGCAGAGATATTGGTTTCTGATTTTTTTAAAACATGAATACTCATAGCAGCTTTATTTGTAATAGCCAAAGAGTAGAAATAATCCAAATGTTCACCAATAGGTGAATGGATAAACAAACCGTGATAGCTCTGCACACGAGTACTATTCAGCCACAAAAAGGAATGGTCTGTTGACTCACTCAGCCATGATATTATGTGGGGCAAAAGGCAGGAGAATGCAGACACTGCATGGATCTACTCACACAAAACTCAGAAAATGCAAGCTTATCCATAGAGACAAAAAGCAGATTGTGGATGCATGTGGATGGGAAAGAGGAGGGGTGGGGTAATTATTGATGGGAACAGGAGACCTTGGGGAGGGATGGATGTAGTTATTATCTTGATTGTGGTGGTATTCTCACAGGTGTAAAGCATGTCAAACTTATCAAATGGAACACTGTAAATATATAGTTTACCATATGCCAATTATAATCTCAATAAAGCCATTAAAAAATAAAATGAAGAGTGAAAACCCGATTGTTGGTCATATAGTTTTTCTACACACAACACAAAAGTGTTGACTTTTGCTGTTGAGTAGTTAGGTAGCTAGTACATCTATACTAATTGAACCAACTAGTTTGCAGTGTTCTGGGCTGCTTCCCTCCCACACCATGTGTTAACTTGACAAGTATCTTTTATTAAATAAAGGACAGAGAAATGAAATGGCCGGCTATCAGGCTCAAACTGATGCATTCTTTTTTTTTTTTTCTTATGTATTTATTTATTCGAGAGAGAGAGCAAGTGAGCAAGAGAGAGAGCACAAGAGCAGGGTGAGGGGCAGAGAGAGAGATGCAGACTCCCTGCTGAGCAGGGAGCCCGATGTGGGACTCGATCCCAGGTCCCTGGGATCGTGACCTAAGCAGAAGGCAGACACTTAACCGACTGAGCCACCCAGGCACCCAAACTGATGCACTCTTGATAAAAATCATTGACTTTCATTCCTGCTGGGGCTCCATTAGACTAATCACAAAGAGACACACCATTTCTACCATTACCTTGTGATTTAGCTTGGTGCTCTCTACTTCAACACAGCAGTGAAGCTGCATTCATCCTGAGTTTGAACATGCAAAGCGACCACACTCAGCTCTCAGCACACGGCCCAGAGTTGAATAAAGAGAAATACGTAGGAAGGGCACAAGGGGGTCTTTGACTGCTTTAAGATCCAAGCAGGACAAGGAGGTGGTATGTGACTGTGGAGATAATTTCCTGGTGTGGGAGGAGCTGGGCGGCTTCACAGGCCCCCTTTGGCCCCTCCCGCGTTCCTTTTATGCTTCCTGAAGTCCTGCTGTCTGGCTCCCTTGTTCAAGCTCAGGCACTTCCTGTGGCTTCTGACTGGCTGGCACCTCCCCGGGGTCACTTCTGCTTCCTCTTTTCCCTCCTTCTTCCCTCATTTCCTGTGTATGACATATCAGGCAGGTCCTGACGGGGAAGCCACTTGATGGTTTGGATTTACCTCCAGGCTGGTTGGGACTTGCGTTTTTCAAAGAGAATCCAGGCAGCGGGTGGGAGAATCTCCCTGTGGGATCCTGTCCTGGATTGAGTTGCATGGAAATTAAGTATTAGCTTAGGCTACTTCATTACAGCTTTAAGGTAAGTAGCACTCAACAGTGATTTTTATACTCAAGTTCAGTATCTGTCTTTGAAGCAGAAAGTGATTCCAAATCTAATGTAAACTATCCCAGGAAAATGGAGGTTGACCCATAACTCCAGGTTTTTAATGGCAGGGGCTGGACATGGAGGCATTCCTGATACCAAGACCCGCTCCCCATCCTCCCAAGCCCCCCAGTGAACCACTGCTGGAAAACCCAGAGACAGATTGCTTCCACAAAGGCAGCCCAGGGGGAGTGCCGGATCCCCTCCTCCCATGCAGCCCTCATATGTAACACACTTCCTGGTGCTTGAGGGTCAACTAAATTTTAATTTATTGCAAAACCTGGAAACCACTCTGAGCTTCTCGGAGACAGACACAGGCTAAAGGTTTTAGAAGTATGAACACTTCTGAAAACCTGCCTGCATTAAATCATCCTTCACAAGCACTAATGACCTTTTGCATTTGAAAGGAAAAGACAGCGATGTAACCAGTGAGCAAATTCTGGGGATTCGTAGGGTGCAGGGGACAGGGGTTGTTTGCCTTAGAGAAGAGGGGCTCTTAGGAGTCCTAAGTGTCTTTAACTATTTGTAGGCAGATCTTAAAGACTGTGGAGACCTGCTGTCAGAGAGCCCCTCTGGGTAAAAACCGTGTTGCTGGTGGAGAGCTGCCCCAGCACCGGGCTCTTCTGTAACAAACAGGAGCAATCACCCTCCCACACGGGACGCAGAGTTACACGACCGACCGATGCTGTTTCCAGACAAACATCGGGCCCAGTGTTGTGCCGGCAGAAAAACAACAATCTTGGCTGCTTTTGCACATGGAAATGCAGGAGCACCGCCTGAGCACAGGCCCCGGGGCAGGAACCTGCTTCCTACCACCTCCTAGATGCCCTCTTGGCCAAGTTCCTTCGCTGCCTGCTCCCTCAGTCTCCCCATGGCCCCTCCCTCATGGGATGAGTATGAGGGTTAAACAGGAAGATGGTGTAGCAGGCTTGGGACTGCACAGAGGGACCCCCAGAGCTGCCATTGGTGCCCTTGCTCTGCTGTGGGTATGCAATTAGCCTGAGCCCCAGGTAATACTCTGATGCACGCACCACAGAGGAAAAGGCACAGGGCTCTCTGCAGGGAGGATGGGAACCCCGTGTTCTGGCTCCGGCGCAGCTCTTCTGTGCAGGCCTGGAGTGGAACACTCTGGGCCCTGCCAGGTTTGGTGCTGACTGTAGGGAGCAGGGGCCCCGGTACCTCCTCTGTGTGCAGTTGTTTCTGCTGTCGGTCTGGCCCCTGGTCCTCAGGATGCAGGACAATTTCGCCAGTAGCAGGCGGTTGTCCCTGTCGATGGTGGCGAGCCGCTCCTCTTCCAGCTGTGGACAGACACACAAGGAGCCTCTGGAAGCTCCAGCTACGTCCATGCTATTACTGTGCAGATTTATTTAGAGGATCCCTTCAGCCCCACATTTCCTTTGACTTGAGCACACTTCAGCAGCCCGTGTGACATGGGCAGGCTCCCTTGTCTGTCTATGGATTGGAATACATTTGGATGGGGCCAAATTTCATATGCTCAGAGTGGAAGTAACAGTGAGGATGCTACGATTCTTTGTGAAATTAGGTCACCCTCCAAAACTCTGTGGCGGTGATGCTAATGAGGAAATCACTTCATGTTTTAAGAGAGGTATTTTATGCTGCTGAGAAGAAGAGAAGATTGGAGCCCAGAGGAAACGAAAATCCTCTTGGTTTAGGTTTTAGAACTGATTGATCTGCTGGCTTGCTTGGCAATGATTAGTTCTGCCCTCTTCAGCTATCATTACTAACAGCCACAGAGAGAGCACACAGCATTTAGCTTTGGGGGTATTACTATCAGCATAACCATGAGAGTCTTATTCTCACTAGATGGTTTACACTTCAAGACATAAATATTCTGTGGTGGTCAAGAAATGGTCTTGTTTATTATTTTTTTATTTACTTTTATTTATTTATTTTTTTTAAGAAATGGTCTTATTTAAAGGAAGGGTACTGATTGATTTCTTTAAAGCTGCAGTGAGTAACGTGCCACCGTGCTTTCCTGCCCCGCCCCGGCCTCTCTTCTTGGAGACAGCAGGTAGACTGGAGAAGTCTCCAGGTGTACCCACCACCCACCAGCTCCATTCTGGCGAGATGAGGTTAATCGGCTGCTGACACGGCATGTCATCGTTGATGACAGGAACTGTTTATCCCTTACTGAGCCTGCATTTTCCATTTCCCTAGTTTCTGAGCTGACGTTTCCTCATTAGCTGCACCAGTAACTGAGAAGTAGAACAGAGATTACCTTCAGCTTCTTGAGTTTCAGGTGGAGGTGGCTGAGGCTCCGTGGGGCGTGGGCATCCACGAGGGGCTGGGCGTCCTGGACCTGCAGCGCAGAGAGGCAGTGTGACCCCAGGCACACTTTTAGCAGGTAATTAACATGAACTCAGATTGGGCTGCTTCTGGGCTATGGCACCGGGGACAAGTACTGATGATTGCTTGTGGCACCAAAGATTCCAAGGCAGCCTGGGAGAGATAGTCCTGAATGAGGCTCAGGACTTGAGTCAGAATCCAAATAACCCCTGGAGGGAAACAGGCAGCCCTGGGAAATGTGCTTGCATTGTTGTTTTCAAGTAGAGAATTAAGTGGGTACCGAGTAAGAATTCACTAAATGTAAGTGCCAGGGTGCCTGGGTGGCTCAGTTGGTTAAGCGACTGCCTTCAGCTCAGATCATGAGCCTGGAGTCCCAGGATCGAGTCCCACGTCAGGCTCCCTGCTCAGCAGGGAGTCTGCTTCTCCCTCTGACCTTCCCCCTCTCGTGTGCTCTCTCTCTCTCAAATAAATAAATAAAATCTTTAAAATAAATAAATAAATAAATAAATGTAAGTGCCAGCAGACATTTCTATTTTGTTGCCTGCCAGAGGCCTTTAAGACGGTGAATTATGAAACTGTCCACCTCACGCTAATTTCTGAGCCTCCAGCAATATTCAGGATGAGCACCTGAAACATTGATTAAGTGCGGAATGATCTCTGCAGTTTCCTATCAGAAAGTGTACAAACAAGGGAAGAAAATTTATATTTTAAAATGTGGTGGAGTAAACGCATGAGGGCTATATGTATTACCATCTGCAATAAGAAGGAACCCCCCCATATTCTAGATACTTGCTTGTGGACCACTAGCTACTGGGCCCTATTAGCTGATAACCTGCAAGTGACGGTGATACCAGCTGAGGCTGTCTAAAATGATAATGTGAGCATCATGCACTCTGGGGATCAAACCCAGCGAGCCAGGCAGCGGTTTCAGCAGAGCCCCGTACAGACAGCCAGGACAGGGCAAAGGGGCTAGATGGCAAGGTGGCTTGAACAGCACACTCAGGAATGGGCGCGTGGCCCCTAATGTGAGGGGAAGACTAAAGAACAGAGACAAGGGAATAACACAACTACATATGTGACCTGGAGGCCCTCCGTCACCGGGTGTGGAAGAAGACAAGGCCGGGGTCGGGCTGGCCGGGGCTCTGGGGTGTGAGCAGAGCCACGCTGGTGATGGTGGGAGTGGGTCAGCAGGAGCCAGGCCTCCAGGGGGCACGTGTCTGTGGCGTGGGGTGAGGGAGAAAGGGGCAGTGAAGAATGGTCCGAGGCTTGCAGTTTTGATGCCTGGTGCTAGTGGGACAGGAAGAGAGGTGGTGAGCAGTTCGGGGGGCGGCCAGCAAGTCCTGTGGTGGGCGACTGTGTGGAGCGTTCTAGAAGCAATTAGTTTGGGCTGGAGGTAAAAATTTGAGGCTAATTATGGTTATTAAAAATATGACACTAATTTGCCTTATTGTAGCACTTACTTTTGACCAAGTTCTTTTGAATACGCTGTTCTCCTAGCTGCCCCCTCTTGCTTGTCATACGCACTAAACATGGAGGAAAGGAAGCTGTTCCTTACGGTTGATAAATGTAGAAGGAGTTAGGACAAGGGACATTGCCATTTTATAACCATCATAGTACAGACTGGTTTGGGCACCATCATCACAGATGTTCCATCTCGGGGGAAAGTCTGGTGAGGAAGACAGAGCTGGAGTGACTGATGTGGGGCTCAGAGAGAGCAGCTGAGGTGGGGACAGAGAATGACAGGGTTCACCTCAAAGAATGCTGGGATGCTCAGCACTGAGAGATGCCAGGAACCACGAGTGTCTGGTGAGGCCGAGAGCAGGGGCCTTGTTGAGTCTTTGCACGAAGCAGGGATGCCTGCCGTTGTCTGCTCTGCCTCCGGAGATATGAGCATGGAAGACTCTGGCTGTGGGCACAGTGGGGGCGGCTGGAGCGGCGGGGGAGGAGCGGTCAGGGCTCCTCCTGGCTCCATGCCTAAAAAGTCAGTTTCTCTAGGCAGATTTCCATGGAGACCAGACTGCCCCAAAGACCACATGCCCGGACATGGGGAGTCCAACAAAACTGGATTAATCAGAGCATGCAGAGCTTCCAGTCAATTTCCAGTACTTTGTCTTCCAGACACTGGAGGGATGTTCCCAACATGAAAATGAGAAATAAAAAAACCAAACAGGGGACCTTGAAGAGACAGAGATGTTGAAAGGACCAGAGGAAAATGTCGGGTAAACTCTAAGAAACAACCGTGGAGAGACAAAAGAAGACGTTTTATCTACACAATAAGAAGGATATTCTGGAAAAAGGAATGATCACTGATAATAGTCCTTGAAAACTAAAACTGAAATAAATTGAATTAAGGGGCTGAGGATAAAACCAAGAAACATCCCAAAAGTGAGCCAGAAATAGAGAGATGGGCAGCAGAAGAGAAAATAAAAGGAAACTAGAGACTCAATATTGGGTCTGGGACATCGAACTAGTAGGGTTTCTAGAAAGTGGAAGGGGACAGAATTTTCAGAGTCTCTAAAATGAAAGAATCCATCAGAATAAACTCAAAGAGACTCATATGGAAGCATGTCATCACAAAATGTCAGAATATCAGCAGTAAAGAGGAGGTCCTTCCTAAAAGTTTCTGGAAAGAAACACCCACATGCCCATACCCCTGGTCACAGAGGAGTCACAGGATTCTTTAGAGAAGGTGTTGGCTGAAGCAGGGGGCTGGCCATGCTCACGCTGCCACAGGCTCGAGCTGTCACTCCTGCCCAGACAGGACATCATTTCCCAGGACTCTTGGCACTGAGGTGTGGCCCTCTGATGAGCTCTTACCAATGCAGCACCACAGATGTTCCAATTTTAGGCCAAGGTCTCTATGAAGCAGGTGTGCCTTCTGTGCTCTCCCCCCCATCCCTGGCTGGACCCAGGTTGTCACAGAGCCTAGTGGACGGGGGAGCCACAGGTGAGTGGGGCTGGTCTGGAGTCATCCACACATGGGAACAGGGGCAGGGATTACGCTTTGAGGTTGTTGGGGCCTTTATACATTTAGGGTCTATTTGTTACAGCATCTCACATTACCCTAACTTATGATGAGGACTAATGCCTTTAATATCCTGAGGGAAGGCTATTTCCATCCTAGAATCTGATACCAAACTTTCTATCAGGAGTGATGGGAGGAGATGCCTGCGTGGCTCGGTCGGTTAAGTGTCTGCCTTCCACTCAGGTCATTATCCCAGGGTTTTGGGGTTGAGTCCTGCATCGGGCTCCCTGCTCAGCGGAGAGGCTGCTTCTCTCTCTGCCTCTGCTCCCCCTGCTTATGCTCTCTCTCTCTCTGACAAATACATAAATAAAGTCTTTAAAAAAAAGAGTGATGGGAGAATAGAAGGATTTTTAGCACAGAGACCAAAAAAAACCCCACCAAAACAAAGAAAAAAGCCCCAAGCAAACAAGAACCTCCCCTGCACCTGTCCTTGGGAAGCCACCGCGGGATGTGCTTCATCACATGAGGGTGTAAACCAAGACTCAGAAAAACATGTCATCCAGGAAAATTTTTTTCAACACGGGAGACCAGCAAAGGGAGCCTCATAGACATCAGTTCCGTGGGCCCAAAGAGTGAACCATGGGCCATCCAGATGGGAGCAGGAAGATGGAGGACCACAGAAAGGGTGTGTGTTGGGGGGGAGGGTGAAAGATTATTTGAAGTTTTTGAGTATTTGAGAATTTATTCATCAGCATTTGATGACTGATGGAATATTTGAAAAAAAATAGCTACAAATATATAGAAAACTCAAGCAACATGAAAACAAGGTAATATTAACTCTTACAAGAAATTGTAAGAGGGGGCGCCTGGGTGGCTCAGTTGGTTGAGCGACTGCCTTCGGCTCAGGTCATGATCCTGGAGTCCCTGGATCGAGTCCCGCATCGGGCTCCCTGCTCGGCAGGGAGTCTGCTTCTCCCTCTGACCCTCCTCCCTCTCATGCTCTCTGTATCTCATTCTCTCTGTCTCAAATAAATAAATAAAATCTTTAAAAAAAAAAAAAAAGAAAAAGAAATTGTAAGAGAAAGGAGATATAATTACAACTTGACTCAATAGTAAATGGTTTTGCATAGTCACTCTAACTGGTTACTGATTTAATGAACACTGATTATATCTATGTTGAGAAGAAATGGTAAATGAGCATATTATCCTGAGAAATGGAGGTCAAGACCAGGAGAAACTGCCAAAAGGGCTGAGCATGGCTGCCTCGGAACTGGGCTTTGCTGCAGGGAGAGGCCACTGCTTTTCATCAAAGTGTTTTGGTACAACTTGATTTTTTTTAAATGTACTTTTTTTTTTTTAAAGATTTTATTTATTTATTTATTTGAGAGAGAGAGAATGAGAGACAGAGAGCACGAGAGGGAGGAGGGTCAGAGGGAGAAGCAGACTGCCTGCCGAGCAGGGAGCCCGACGCGGGACTCGATCCCGGGACTCCAGGATCATGACCCGAGCCGAAGGCAGTCGCCTAACCGACTGAGCCACCCAGGCGCCCCTTAAAATGTACTTTTATCACTCTGATAAAAACTAAAAGTAACTAAAGAATTGTCGGATGGAGACATAACTAGAATGGAGAGAAGCATAATCAACTGTGTAGGCTCCCGAGAAAGCAGGTGGCCTAACGGCTCAGCGGAGTCAGCCAAGCCCGGCCACCAGCAGGAGCCTGGCAACCCGGGTGCACAGATGGGCTTCCCTAGCCACCCTCAGCTGCCCAGTGCCCACAGAGGAGAGTGCGCATTGTCCCCTCCAGTAGGGTTTTGCCAGACGAGTGTGCACATGAAGCCGAGGGTCCCGATGGCTCTTGCCCTTCCTCGGACTTCCCTCCCTGCTCTCTCCACTTGTGCCCCCACGGCGCGTTTCAGAAGTGCGGAGAGCACTGAGACAGGAGCAAAGACACTGAAGACCCCCCCCCCCCATGGAGAATAAACAAGTGCCAACATCCTGTCTCAGCCCACCCCGCACACCTCCCCAGGCCACCCCCACCCTGGAGTCCCCTGTGTCCTTCCTACCCTGTTTCTGTATTTTTACTGCTAGGAACGCACGTATAACCCATATATTCTATTGTTACCTTTTTAAATTTATGGAAATTGTATTGACCTATAATTACCACTCTGCTTCTCTTTTCACTCAAAATTATGGTTTCTAAAAAATATAGTATAAACTTTAAACATAAAGAAAAATGAGAAAAATAGTATAATGAACCCCCATGTAGTCTCACTCAGCTTCATCAAAACCAACTCGTGGCCACTCTGGTTTCAACTCTGCCCCCACCCACTGCCCCTCCCTCATCTGAGATGTTAGCAAAGCAAACCAAGCAAATCTTTTTCATCCTTAAACATTTTTTTTTAAAGATTTTATTTATTTATTTGACAGAGAGACACAGTGAGAGCAGGATCACAAGCAGGGGGAGAGGGAGAGGGAGAAGCAGGCTTCCCGCCGAGCAGGGAGCCCGATGTGGGACTCGATCCCAGGACCCCGGGATCATGACCTGAGCCGAAGGCAGGCGCTTAACGACTGAGCCACCCAGGCGCCCCCAGCCTTAAGCATTTTAATATATGTCTCCACAATATAGGGAACCTTTTAAAAAATACATCCTATGATACCATAATCACAGCAAGTACAACAGTTCTTTGACTAAGTATTCAGGCACCGCCCACGTTTCTTCTGCTGTTCCCTCCCCTCTCTGTCTTCCTCCTTTGCTTGTTTGACTTAGGACCCAAGTAAAAAGGTCCATAAATTGCACTTACTTGATGTATCTCTTGCATCTCTCTCTTTTTTTTAAAGCTTTATTTATTTATTTTAGAGTGAGAGAGAGAGCAGGGGGAGGGGCAGAGGGAAGAGAGCATCGCAAGCAGACTCCTGGCTGAGCACGGAGCCTGCTGACAGTGGGCTCGACCTCATGACCCTGAGATCACGACCTGAGCCGAAATCAAGAGTCAGACGCTTAACCGACTGAGCCACCAGGCGCCCCTGCATCTCTCTTT